>NC_090655.1:62954924-63062424 GCF_040937935.1 Hyperolius riggenbachi
ATGTCATGTGCATCTCTCACATGTGACTCGGCGGCGGCTGCTCTGCGGTGGCGGCGCTGGAAGTGCTCCCGCTCTCTCTCCGTGTCAGAGCTGTCAGCTGTTTGGGGTGAGCATATATCGGCACCTGGTCCTGGGGGGGAGAGGGGGATCGGGCAGAGCTAGGCATGCTATACATGCTCAGCAGTATCTGATATGCGGCTTTGCGTCCGGAGCTTGGGGAAAAGGATACATAGTAAAAAATTTATATTGATTTTTAACTTCTACAATGCCTTTTTGGCTCATTTTAAATAGTAAATAAAACATTGCAAGAGAGATTTAATTTTCAGTTTTGGGGCTAACAGTTACTCTTTAAACATAGTGTGCGCCCAACTGTTCGTTACTAATAAAGTTGTTTTTAATTTAAAAAAAAAACTTCAACTTGGCTCCAGTAGCCATGACGACGGCTACAGGAGCGTACATAGCCAGCGTCCAGTGCGTATGGGCGTCATCTGACGAAGGCGCAGAGCGCCGAAACGCGTAATGACGCCATGCGCACGCTGAATCCACAGCCACGCCCACTCCCACAACGAGATGGCTTCCCCGAGTATCGGAGAACGCGCTGCAGGCCACAGCGCGTTGTTGCCCATCTGCCTGAGAGTGTAGCGGTGGACTGTATCGCTGATGAGCGATTTTAACCATTTATATCTTGTGAGTATAACCTTATATTGCGATTAAACACATCCTTGGGTAATGCACGATAGAGCGCTTCCTTTTTTCTAGAATAAATCAAAAATAAAACCATGGGATGTCTAAAAAAAATTCATTCTTAGGTGTAGGAGGATAAATAATATTATTTATCTCATTTGTTTATTTTCACCTCGGGTTTACTTTAAGTTGCCGAACAAACATGTTTTCTTCTGTCTCCTGCTGAAAGTGTCCAGTTTACATATTGCTAACCTGTCTTTTATCCTAAGTTTGACCACCCTACTGCCAACTCCGATTCTCTGCTTAATTCCTGCCAATGTCCATCTTACTGTCGTCTGATATGTAACCTGCCTTGACTCCTGACCTGTCCTCCGTCCCCCTCCACGCTCTTTTCAGTCGTTACTGTGCACCAGTTCTGCTGTCTGTTTATTATAATGACTGAAATCACTAACGTAGGCATATTGTATTATTGTGTAGATGCATTTAAGTCACATGTAATGGATACCTCGAGTGAGACTGATGCGAAGGCAGCCATATTTATTTTCTGCTAAACAATACCAGTTTCATGGCTGTCCTGCTGCTCTTTCATGGGTCAGTAGTGTCTGAATCACCAACATGAAACAAGCATGAAGCAAATCCAGTCAAACTGGAGTCAGAAACACCTGATCTGCATTCTTGTTCAGGGTTTATGGCTAAAGGTATTAGAGGCAGAGGATCAGCAGGACAGCCAGGCAATTTGCATTCTTTTAAAAGGAAATAAATATGGCAGACTCCATATTCCTCTTACTTTAGTTGTTCTTTAAAGGGAGATTCCACTTCCATTGAGAAAATGCAGTCCATTCTGTTCAGCTCAGGCTTGTTGCCTAATAATTAATCAGCGTTGTTCTTAAATGAATTAAAAATGCGGGTATTTCACAGAATACCTCTCGGGGAATCCCTGCCGCCAAGCACCGACTCTCAGGGGAATCCCTGCCACTGGGCACCGACTCTCGGGGAATCCCTGCCACTGGGCACCGACTCTCGGGGAATCCCTGCCACTGAGCACTGACTCTCGGGGAATCCCTGCCACTGAGCACTGACTCTCGGGGAATCCCTGCCACTGAGCACTGACTCTCGGGGAATCCCTGCCACTGAGCACTGACTCTCGGGGAATCCCTGCCACTGAGCACTGACTCTCGGGGAATCCCTGCCACTGAGCACTGACTCTCGGGGAATCCCTGCCACTGAGCACTGACTCTCGGGGAATCCCTGCCACTGAGCACTGACTCTCGGGGAATCCCTGCCAGCGAGCACTGACTCTCGGGGAATCCCTGCCAGCGAGCACCAGGGCTGTGGAGTTGGAGTCGAGGAGACGGGGCAATTTTGGGCACCCGGAGTCGGAGTCTAAGTCATTGATTTCATGAACTGAGGAGTCTGAGTCGGGAGTCGGATGATTTTCGTACAAAATCCACAGCCCTGTTAAGTATTAGGCTAAGGAGTCAGAGTCTGAGCCATTTTGGGTACCCAGAGTCGGAGTCGTGGTTTCATAAGTCGGAGTCGGAAGATTTTTGTCCCGTCTCCACAGCCCTGCCGAGCACCGACTCTCGGGGAATCCCTGCCACCGAGCACCGACTCTCGGGGAATCCCTGCCACCGAGCACCGACTCTCGGGGAATCCCTGCCACCGAGCGCCGACTCTCGGGGAATCCCTGCCGCCGAGCGCCGACTCTCGGGGAATCCCTGCCGCCGAGCGCCGACTCTCGGGGAATCCCTGCCGCCGAGCGCCGACTCTCGGGGAATCCCTGCCGCCGAGCGCCGACTCTCGGGGAATCCCTGCCGCCGAGCGCCGACTCTCGGGGAATCCCTGCCGCCGAGCGCCGACTCTCGGGGAATCCCTGCCGCCGGGCGCCGACTCTCGGGGAATCCCTGCCGCCGGGCGCCGACTCTCGGGGAATCCCTGCCGCCGGGCGCCGACTCTGGGGGAATCCCTGCCGCCGGGCGCCGACTCTGGGGGAATCCCGGGCGCCGACTCTGGGGGAATCCTGGGCGCCGACTCTGAGGGAATCCCGGGCGCCGACTCTGAGGGAATCCCTGCCGCCGACTCTGAGGGAATCCCTGCCGCCGACTCTGAGCCTGTGGTCTTCCATTTCCTCAATATGTTCCTAACTGTGGAAATAGACAGCTGAAATCTCTGAGACAGCATTCTATATCCTTCCCCATGATGGTGAACAATCTTTGTCTTCAGGTCATTTGAGAGTTGTTTTGAGACCCCCCATGTTGCTATTATTAAGAGGAAGAAAACGTACAATTGACCCCCTTAAATACTCTTTCTCATAATTGGATTCACCTGTGTATGTAGGTCAGGGGTCACAGAGCTTACCAAGCCAATTTGAGTTCCAATAATTAGTTCTAAAGTTTTTGGAATCAATAAATCGCCCAAATTTATGCACCTGCCTAATTTTATTTAAACGCCTATTGCACACTTTCTTTAAATGCAATAAACTTAATTTCACTTCTCAAATATCACTGTGTGTGTCTCCTATCCTATATAATAATAGGCAACTGTCCCTGCGTACAGCAGTAACAGTTGTCTCTGTGTAGCTGGGTCCGCGCTTTTTGCTACTGCGCATGTGTACAGCATGGACCCATCCTCACACAGGCAGGACGGCAGGGGCGGAGCCAGGCGGGCGTGTGAGCGGGCAGCCGGGTGTGCAGCCAGTGCGCGATGGGCGGGTGCGCGGCAGGTGTGCGTAGACAGACCTAGCCCGTTTTAAACGGGCTAAGGTCACTAGTATGATATATTTAACTGACATTTTTTTATCGTAACAACCAACGATTTATACCGGAAAATCATGACTATTAACAAGGTTGCCCAAACTTTCGCATCCCACTGTATATCACGGATATATAATCTTATTAACTGGAATTCCTATGTAAAGGCATGTACACACCTGGGACAACTGCCTCTAGTTGGGGATCGGGACACAATCCCTTGGGGCGACATCCCTGGGCTGGGCGTGAAAGTGTGTGTGTGTGTGTGTGAAGTTAATGCAACTAGCAGCCCACTTGCTGGGACTACTGAGCATACGCCTGATTATCAGCTGTGGTGGTCGTTATCGGCTGCCTTTAAACATGCGTGTGTATAGCTTAACTGTATAAATATACCGAACTACTTTTGGCTCTGACCCATTCTGTGTGTAAGATAGATAGATATCACTGTGTTTCCTGGAGCACAATTATCTCATACATATTATGTACGCACATGTTTGTCAGCTGTGGAGGCCTGTGTGTTTTGTACGATGCGCCTCTGGCTCTTCCGCCCCCCCCCCCCCCCCCCCCCCCCCCCAGGTGTCTTGTGGCGGATGATGTGCTGTGTGGGTTGTTGGCTGGCAGAGTTGGTACATCTGTCACCTTTTTGTTGTTTGTTTTCTGCGTAGGTTCCTCTGTCATTGTACTCGATGTGAACACAGATGTGCCAAATAATGTCAGCTAATCCCTCTGTGACAGGAACAATGTGTGCAGTAGTGTGTGCAGGTGTGATACTGGCCGTAACTAAAGGGGCCCATACACTGGTCGATTTCAGCCATCGATTGATCGATTCTATGAAATTTATCGATCAGAAATCAATTCTATCAAATCGATCGATTGATTTGATCTATCTGACAGGATGGAAAATCTAGATCAATCTGCTGCTGGCAGCAGATCGATGGCCCATAGAGTTGCGTTGGGGTTGATTCACTAAACAGTGCTATTTTATAGCGCGCGTATTATGACACTGTGCGCTCCAACGCAGCCGCGTGGATAAGATGTTCCACAACTTCTCTCTTCAGGTGGAATCATTCATAAGGGACACACGGAGAAATCAATGTTGGAAACTGGATGATGATATAAGATCAATGAAAAATAAGTGGAACCTCTTAATAATATCCCAGAATATCAGAATATGGAAAGGAATATACAGAAAAGACTAGAGAGTTTAGAAAAAGATATAATTGAAAGGAAGAAAAAAAAGTTTCTACGTGATTCAATCCCTCTCCATATCCTCGAGTCCAAATATGGTAATTCGGTGAATGAGGATTGTGTATGGAGTGTGCATGAGGGATCACTGGAAACTTTAGACAAAACAGGTGTGTGTGATGAACAGCTTGCAGATGAGGAATGGACATGGGAGGATCTTTATGATAATAACCAAGAAGGTGAGTATATATCCCCTAATAGGGAAGATAGTGAAGATAACCACCAGGTAGTGACAGAACCACCGAGCTACGTCAATAGCAAATGACCTAGAGGGAGGGGGGGGGGGGGGGGGGCGGAAAGGACAAAAGATCTAGTGGTGAGACCGAAACAGAAAATCCCCACTAAAGAGCCCCCAAAAGCAAAAACCCGATAAATGGATCAGGGTTACTAACGGAACTGGAAAAAGGAAAGAAGTAAATAGATGGAAACCCAGAACTAGGTCAGATGGAAATAAAAACAGAAACACAAGAGTATAAGCAAAAGTGTAACTTACAGTACAAGAAGTCATGACAAACATCCAGAAATGAGATAATAATAATAATAGGAATAACAATAGAATAAGAACATAGATAGATGGGGACTGGGGGGGAGGGGATAGGACAGTAGGAAGAAATCCGGGGAATTATTACTAAGGCCCCAACACCCTAGATCACTAGGGTGTGTGTGTGTGTGGGGGGGGGGGGGGGAGTCCAGGAAAAGTCAACAAAAACACAAAGAGTAAATATAAGATTAGAGACTAAAACGGACAAGGAAAGAGGGATATTTAATCTGAGTAAAACTGATTTAAAGGAGGCAGAGAAACGGGTCCCGGAAAAGGGTCTTACGTTTGCTCCGACATGTAAATTGAATAAATTTGAAACCTATGTGGATATAAAAAAAATACACCAGGAGATTGTGTTTAAAAAAAATACTTCCAGAAAAACCCAGTCATTCGGGAGGAGCCAAAGGATGTCTTTCAACATACTGTGTAAGATAAAGCTGATTATGAGAATGAGGCATTGAGACTCCTGAATGATGGGGAGACGTATTGAAAGTTGAAGAAGGACCCTGGGGAGATATTTGGGATAGAACTCGCATGTTTGTTGAGGGGAGCGTTTGATGTGGGTATTTTGAGTAAAAAAAGAGTGGATTATGTAAGTGTCAAACATCCAAGAGTGGCCAGATTCTACCACCTCCCAAAGATACATAAGAGTCTGACTGATCCTCCAGGGAGGCCAATTATCCCAGGAATTGGTTCATCTACTTCCAACCTGTCAGGATACGTGGACTCCTTTCTCCAAAGGTATGTCCGCGATACCCCTGCCTTCCTGGAGGACAGCAGGCATATCTTAAATTTTATTGGAAGATCTGAAATGGGAGGAGGGGTGGATAATGGCCACCCTTGATGTCACTTCGTTATATACTATTATTGAACATAGTAAAGGAATAGAGGCAATTGAATACTTTTTGAATTTGGATGAATCATTACAGTTGGAACAAACAATTCATCAAGGATGCAATCCTATATATATTAACATACAATTATTTTTATTGGCATGGCAATGGGGACCAGGTTCGCGCGCGGGTATGCAAACCTATTCATGGCCCATTGGGAAAATACCCATGTCTACGGGCGTGATGGGTCGGGCGCGGACCTGGTCCTCTGGAAAAGGTTCATAGATGATGTGCTGCTCGTCTGGGGGGGGGGGGGGGGGGGGGGCACAGAAAGTGCTTTAAGGGATTTTGTAGAGAAGATAAACATTAATGAGTTAGGGTTGAAGTTTACTGCAAAAATAAGTACAGAGACAGTGAATTTTTTGGATGTGGCCGTTTACACAGAGGGAGCGAACTTAAAAACTAAAACTTACAGGAAAGCTACCGATGTAAACGGGTACATCCTGGCAAATAGTTGCCATTTACCAGCATGGCTGGAGAATATCCCTAAGGGCCAATTCATGAGACTTAAAAGAAATTGCACGGAAGAGGTACAATATAAACAAGAGGGCGAAAAAATGTCACAGCAGTTTATGGAGAAAGGATATGAACAAAGAGTTCCAGAAAGAGCTAAACAGGAAGTGGAGAAAATGGACAGGAAAATGTTGTTGGAGAAAACACAGAGGGGTGATATGGGGGATTTCTCAATGAGATTAAATTTAAGGTATAACCCCCAAGTGGGACAAGTGAAGGGGATCATTAGAAAACATTGGGAGATTTTAAAGAGAACCCGAGGTGGGTTTGAAGAATATTATCTGCATACAGAGGCTGGATCTGCCTATACAGCCCAGCCTCTGTTGCTATCCCAAACCCCCCCTAAGGTCCCCCTGCACTCTGCAATCCCTCATAAATCACAGCCCGCTGCTGACAAACAGCTTGTCAGAGCTGGCTGTGTTTATTGCTATAGTGTCAGTCTGCTGCTCTCCACGGCTCCTGCAGAACTCCAGTCCCCGCCTGCATCCTATCCCTCCCTGCTGATTGGTGGGAAGGGACGGGGGCATGGACCGGAGCTATGCAGGAGGCGGGGGAGCAGCTGAGACTGACACTACAGATGTAAACACAGCCTCAAAGCGTGGCTGTGATTTATGTCTGATTGCAGAGTGCAGGGGGACCTTAGTGGGGTTTGGGATAGCAACAGAGGCTGGGCTGTATAGGCAGATCCAGCTTCTGTATGCAGATAACATTCTTTAAACACACCTCGTGTTCTCTTTAAAGGGTGATAAAATACTGAGGGAGATATGGCGAGAATATCCCTCTTTCGTGCACAGGAAATCGAGCAATATAGGACTAAAAATGGCCGCAGCCAATAATGGGGATGGATTATTGCAAAGAGGTTTGGGAGGGGGGGGTTCGTCAGATGTGGGAGGTGCCACAACTGTCAAAGGACGAAGGGGTATAACAAAATTGTGCAAGTGAATGAAGGGAAAGAAATATATAAAATCAATGAATTGATAACATGTGACACAAGGGGTGTTATTTATTGCCTTCTATGCCCCTGCGGCAAGAAATATATATAGGGCGCACGAAGAGAGAACTACATAGACGAATAGGGGAACACTTGAACAATATCCTTAAGGGGCGGGAGGAACATCCCCTTTCTAAACATTTTAAACGCAATCATGGATGCAAGATAAGAGCTATAATATATTTTGGCTTAGAAATTGTTCGGAGGGACCCAAGAGGCGGCGACTACATAGCTAAAATGTCCAGGAAAGAGAGTCAATGGATTTTCAATTTAAATACCATGGTGCCTAAGGGTTTGAATGAAGAATGGGAGCTACTGTATTTGGCTTTCTGAGGTAAAGGTGAATGGGAGCCACCTGATTAATGGACCACCTGAGTAGATAGATAGATAGATAGATAGATAGATAGATAGATAGATAGATAGATAGATAGATAGATAGATATAGTATCCTAGGGTTGTGCAGGAGAATAAAATGGATGGAATGGATGGAGATAATGGGGACACTGTAGTAGTATGATAATGTAAGCACTTCTCCTTTAAGAAGAGGCGGACACTATATGGGCTGTACTTGTACATAAGGCAGGAAGTGGGGGCTAATGGGTGATTTTGATCCTGAGGAAGATAGTCGATTACTATCGAAATATGTAGATCTGAGGGGGCTTCTGGCATCCACATAGTTGTTCCCACCAACTACCGCTTACTGCGCAATACACAGCTCGCCCGCACAGGCCTGAGAGTGGCGGCTGCGTTGGAGCGCACAGTGGAACGCAGGCGCTCCGTGGGGAAGTGTCGTCACTCCCAGCTAGCCACCTGCCCGGAAGCCGTGTAACCGAGGCGAATTGAGCCGGTGTTCCAACTAACTAGCATACATTGACAAAACAGCATACATTTAAAGTGATATACCCCTTTTTAGTACAATCAGTGTCCCCTTGCCCGCTCGCTAGGCTGCGGGCTCGGTCCTCGCTTCGCTCGGACAACTTTTTATTCTAACTCTATGTCCACTTGGATAGTGGAGATTGCACATCAGCACCCAGACAGCTAACTGGGGTTGCAAAGGTTAATGCTGCTGATGGGCATTATGGGGTTAATGTATGACCTGCATGACTTTGCACATGCTCAGAGGCATTTGTATGCTATTTTGTCGGGTATGCTAAAATGTTGGAACACCGGCAGAAGACTGTTGGACCTATACAGAAGTACGCCATACGGGGAACGGATCCGTTTCAAGCTCAGAATGGAAGCTGTATGCGAGACTACGCATTGAATGAATTCAACAAGATCTGTAAGTGTCTCGGGGATACTCATTTGGCAATCAAATGTATTGATAAGGACATCAGCGTGATTTACTCGTGGTCACTCTGCTATGGAAACCGCTGACTAGTGAGCCTACTAAAGAAATGAGAACGCTGACCAAAACGCCAGTAGGAATAAACGTACAGTCACCAAGTTTATGACTATCAATTGAACCACACAACTTCACTGTATAGGAAACACTAAGGCATTGGAACTAAATAGTCACTGAGATTATAGCCAGCGTATGAATATACAAGGCTCAAACTTTGAGAATAGTCAGGTCATTAGAGAATCAGGTGGCTCCATTGTAAGCGTGCTGGATGGTGCATGTGAGTGTACATAGCAGCAGTGTATGGGGTGATGAACATGTGGAATGCAATTGCACTTTAATGTGGAAAGGATCCTGTACTATATCGAATTTGATATATTTTTGGGGGAAATCACGATGAAATTTTAGAGTTCATGTATACTGGCTCTATTTATTTATAGATACCTTATCTTAATAAAGTCATTCAGAAACTTCTATACCAGCGCCGTCCTCTTTCAGTTTTAAAGATTAATTTAGCCGCTAGGTTGTATGGCCGAGAAGTAAACTGTTAAAGTTGCAGTGTGTTTAAAGGGAACCTGAAGCGAGTAAAATTATTTAAAATAAACACATGATGTAGCTGCAAATGAATATTACATGCTAACCTTGCTGTCAGTTCCTCTCAGAAGCTCACTGGTTTCTTCTTACAGTGATCCCTTCCAGTTCTGACAAGATTTTGTCAGAGCTGAAACATACCAGTTGCTGTCAGTTATATATCAGCAGCTGTCAGTTACAACTAAATGTGCAAGGTAATGTCCATGTTTCCCTAGGGCTCAAGTGGGTGATATTACAGTTTAACAGTGTGCTGACCAGGAAGCTGTTATTGGGAAATGGCCATTTTTAAAATGGAGGACGGAGAATTCCATTGATCAGTGTACAAATGGGACACAGGAGAGGAGAAAGAGATTGAGGAGTAGACTACACAGGAGGTAAGTATGACCTGTGTATGGTTATTTTGACTTTTTATTTTCAGTTCAGGTTCTCTTTAATTGTAAAAAAAATAGCCTGGTCACTAGGGGGTGTAAAGAATCATTTTTTTTCCATAGGCAGCTGATAAACAGTGAAATGCCTCTCAAACTCTAAGGGCCCGGTTCCACTTCTTAGTGATGCGAATGCGGCTGGTCTCTTGCCCCAGGCGCAGTTTGTTGAATTCTTAAAAAGGCGGCAAAATTTGGATGGGGAATGGCAGTTTAGGCGCCAAAACCTGATCTTTAGGCGCCAAAACCTGACCTTTAGATGCCAAAACTGGATGGGGAATGGCAGTTTAGGCGCCAAAACCTAACCTTGCCCCAGGCACAACTTGGTCTAGATCCGTCCCTGGCAGCTATGTAGCTGCATTGCACTGCTCCTAGTGGAAACAGGCCCTAACAACTGCCTGGTAACTGCTCACTGGTAACTGCTTGCTGAGCACACAGTTCAACTGTCCGTGGAAAAGAGGCCTACGGCACACTTCACACTGTGGAGTTGGAGCCAAAGGATCTATTTACTGACTCCATGAACCTTTGAGCCATGTGGCGTGATTACTGTATCCATATACTCTGTAATGTACTGTGGAAAATGTGTCCGCACTGTGAAAATCAGAAATACATGTTCCAAAAAAATATCCAGATTGTTGTTTAACACTCAGTCAGCTTGAGATTACTTTCATGCTGCAGGTCTGTAATGCATTGTGGAATGTATACGTGCCATGCTCCCCGGTCACTGTTAAGCTGCAGAGCAGAATTGAGCAGGGCTGGCCTCCTCTAAGCTGCTGAGAAATGTACAGCTTGACCTGTCGGAATGTTTTAAATGTTTTAAAGTAGGGCTAAAGTTAAATAAAAATGGCCCAGCATATAGCAGAGTCGTAGAATTCACAAAGCTTGAATCTACCGGTAATCTGCATTTTACTGATTTTTTTTTTTTTTTTTACACCCAAATGATGGTCCTTCACACCAGACTGCAAGCTCTTCAGCAGCCCCATAAACTTCCCTTGTTTGTATGGGTTCTTTTCCATGTTGATAGGCAGTGGAAAGACTGTCAAACTCTCACTACTGCTTGCTGTTTCCTGGCAACTGCTTGCTGTTTCCTGGCAACTGCTTGCTGCTTCCTGGCAACTGCTTGCTGCTTCCTGGCAACTGCTTGCTGCTTCCTGGCAACTGCTTGCTGCTGCCTGCAAACTGCTTGCTGCTGCCTGCAAACTGCTCACTGAGTGCGCTGTTCAGTTGCCAGTGGAAAAGGGTCCTAACTAAGGGCTGGTTCAGACGGACACTTGCGGAGCGTTTACCGCAAGTGTTCGTAACGTCACGGTAAACGCTCCCATACAAGTGAAGCTTGAGCTTTTGCGCGCGTTTACACGATTGCAGCATTCGGGTCCGGATTTTCGCTAGCGTTCGAGCTGCCCCTGAAAGGGACATGTAGCTTCCAGAGGGCGGCCAACCGCGACGGCTAATGTCCCCCTAGGGGAAGAA
This sequence comes from Hyperolius riggenbachi, assembly GCF_040937935.1. Taxonomy (NCBI): domain Eukaryota; kingdom Metazoa; phylum Chordata; class Amphibia; order Anura; family Hyperoliidae; genus Hyperolius; species Hyperolius riggenbachi. Next base: position 62,966,367 of record NC_090655.1, read on the forward strand.
AAAACGCGACCGCATCGGAACGTGACGCGAAGGCTACTGAAAGCCTGACCGTGCAGCAGCCGCAACGCCCCCAAACGCGACGCCACGCAGACGTCCGTCTGAACCAGCCCTAAAAAAGGTGGAAGCAGTTCTGGCAGTGGGATCTGGCATTAGCAATGTGACTCCTTGTATCTATGTAATTAGCACACCTGACATTTTTTTTTTTTTTTTTGCTCAAGCGCTTCCTGCGCAGGTACAACCATACTCGAGCAGACGCAGTACAGGGCACTCGTTCATAAGGAGGAGAGTGGTCATGATCAGAAATCCAACAAGCTCTTGTCAGATTTCTTTCAGGGTATGCGCAAGCAGCAATGATGGTCCAAAAGATGACATAGTAAGCCTCTATAAGATCCACAGGTTTCCGTTTTCTTAGGTAAGTATCCATTTTTTTTTTTAACCTGAGGTTTGCCTCAAGTACACTTTTTCAATCCTAACACAATCCTATGTCGGATTATGTCTGACACTGGCATTTCCCCCATAGCACCAATATCTGACATAGTCAGACGGGGGAAAAACTGGCTGCCACTAGATGGCGCTGTTGCTAAGTCTGATAAGTCCGATACTCTGATCACTGCCTCCCCCATCCGCTGCACCCGCTATATGCTCTGCCGCATTTTTAACGCTCATGGGGGCGCTGCTGGTGGATTGCGTCCGGCCTGGCATCTCCTGATGATGATGATGATGAAAGTGTTGAACAATTTCTGTCACTTTGATCCTCTGTAGCCCGAGCAATAATTAAATTATGCTGTAAACTTGTGCCAGTGGTTTGTAGTACTGTAGGCAGATGATCATCAGTGCAGCTAGGCTGTGTATATTGTTTAAAGGACATCTGAAGTGAGAGTGATATGAAGGCTGTCATATTTATTAAGTTTTAAACCATGCATATTACCTGGCTGTCCTGCTGAGCCTCTGCCTTTTATACTTTTAGCCATAGAGTAGACCCTGAACAAGCATGCAGATCAGGTGTTGTCTGACTGAAGAGTGACTAGATTTGTCGCATGCTTGTTTCAGGTATGTGATTTGGACACTACTCAAGCCAAAAGGATCAGCAGGGCAGCCGGGCAACTAGTATTGTTTGAAAGGAAATAAATGTGGCAGCCTCCATATACCTCTCATTTTAGGTTTCCTTTTATAAGGAGTACAAAATATGCCTCCATATCCCTCACACTACATGGTAGCTGTAAAAACACTTTAACCACACTAAAGTAGGAGTATCCCGACACTTAAACCTGGTAAGTACAGGGACGTCCCAGAAACTGGCCACTTTCTTCATTTGCCAATAGTTCTGTGTTGAAGTGGACCTGAACTCGTGCACATGACAGAAGGAAAATGGAGAGAAATGCACTCTGTATGTATTTAGTTTAGTCTGTCTAGTTGTCCTGAGACTGATAATTCTGTGACTGATCACAACTGTAATTTGATCTCTCAGCTGTGTCAGCAAGTTGCCTTGGCAGAGCAGCTAATTTAACACAGGATGTGAACCCTATGGCTGTTTCCATGAAAGCAGCAAGTAGACACACTGCAGATTTATCGTGGGATGTGTATCCGCTGTAACAAAGAAATGTTTTTATTTAAAGTGAACCAGAGATGAAGCACCCTCATGTATTTTAATGTGTGTGTGTGTGTGTGTGTGTGTGTGTATATGTATATGTATATGTATATGTATGTATATATATATATATATATATATATATATATATATGGTAAAATACATGAGGGGGCTTCGTCTCTGTTGCTTTATCTTTTAGAGCAGATGGTAAGTTCTGAGTGCAGGTCCGCTGTAAGTTGCCTGGCTTTGTACACAGAGCAGCAGAACCGACATTTGTTACTGTTTTGCAGCTGGAGCAGATGGACCTGGAAGTGCGGGAGATCCCAGTGCAGAGCCGTGGCATGTACAGCAGCCGCATGAGAAGCTATAAGCAGGAGATGAGCAAACTGGAAGCTGATTTTGTGAGTCTTCTTATTACTTTACCTTTTACCCTGACTGTTGGGGTGCTGTGTGTAATTCAAATGCCAAACAAGGGTTTTGTGGGAGAAGGTGGCTCCGGCTTGGCACTTGGCCTGCTGTTCGGTGTCCCTTTTGCTTCTCCCAATGGGACGGCGCTGTCGCCAAGGGATATGGGGCAGCACCCATGCAGTGAGGAGTGAGAAGTGGGAACGGTAATTATTACGTTTGGTTTGAAAGGAGAGGGGCACCTGAGCTCAAAAGATAAGCATCCCAGTAGCTAAGTTTTAAGGGATTTATTTGGGAGGTGTGGCCTTTCTTTGGGATGGGATGGGAGATCAAAAGTGAAAGAACTCGCAAGAAAAGATTTGTTTCTGCACTCTATCATCTCACATTACCCCTAACCACTGATGGACTATCGATAAGGTAAATGGAAGGAGGAGACATGACAAGCACGGGGACAGTGATGGGTGCAAGCTGGATCGAGAAAGCATGGTAGTATGGGGACAGTGATGGAGGCAGGCTTCGTGGTGAGGGCATGGCAGGGACAGTGATTGGTGCATGCTGGACTGGGAAAGACATGGCAGCATGGGTGCAGTGATGGGTGCAAGCTGGATAGGGGAAGACATAGCAGCACAGGGGCAGTGAATGGTGCAAGCTGGATAGGGGAAGACATGGCAGCACCGGGACAGTGATAGGTGCAAGCTGGGTGGTGCAGGCATGGCATCACCGGGACAGTGATAGGTGCAAGCTGGGTGGTGCAGGCATGGCAGCACCGGGACAGTGATGGGTGCAAGCTGGGTGGTGCAGGCATGGCAGCACCGGGACAGTGATAGGTGCAAGCTGGGTGGTGGAGGCATGACAGGCACCGGGACAGTGATAGGTGCAAGCTGGGTGGTGGAGGCATGGCCGCACCGGGACAGTGATGGGTGCAAGCTGGGTGGTGGCAGGCATGGCAGCACCGGGACAGTGATGGGTGGAAGCTGGGTGGTGCAGGCATGGCAGCACCGGGACAGTGATAGGTGCAAGCTGGGTGGTGGAGGCATGGCAGCACCGGGACATTGATAGGTGCAAGGTGGGTGGTGCAGGCATGGCAGCACCGGGACAGTGATAGGTGCAAGCTGGGTGGTGGAGGCATGGCAGCACCGGGACAGTGATAGGTGCAAGCTGGGTGATGCAGGCATGGCAGCACCGGGACAGTGATAGGTGCAAGCTGGGTGGTGCAGGCATGGCAGCACTGGGACAGTGATGGGTGCAAGCTGGGTGGTGGAGGCATGGCAGCACCGGGACAGTGATGGGTGCAAGGTGGGTGGTGCAGGCATGACAGGCACTGAGACATTGATAGGTGCATGCAGGGTGGTGGAGGCATGACAGGCACCGGGACAGTGATAGGTGCAAGCTGGGTGGTGGAGGCATGGCAGCACCGGGACAGTGATGGGTGCAAGGTGGGTGGTGCAGGCATGACAGGCACCGAGACATTGATAGGTGCATGCAGGGTGGTGGAGGCATGGCATCACCGGGACAGTGATAGGTGCAAGCTGGGTGGTGGAGGCATGACAGGCACCGGGACAGTGATAGGTGCAAGCTGGGTGGTGGAGGCATGGCATCACCGGGACAGTGATAGGTGCAAGCTGGATAGGAAAAGACATGGCAGCACCAGGACATTGATAGGTGCAAGCTGGGTGGTGGAGGCATGGCAGCACCGGGGCAGTCATAGGTGCAAGCTGGGTGGTGCAGGCATGGCAGCACCGGGACAGTGATAGGTGCAAGCTGGGTGGTGCAGGCATGGGAGCACTGGGACAGTGATGGGTGCAAGCTGGGTGGTGGAGGCATGACAGGCACCGGGACATTGATAGGTGCATGCTGGGTGGTGGAGGCATGGCATCACCGGGACAGTGATAGGTGCAAGCTGGGTGGTGGAGGCATGACAGGCACCGGGACAGTGATAGGTGCAAGCTGGATAGGAAAAGACATGGCAGCACCAGGACATTGATAGGTGCAAGCTGGGTGGTGGAGGCATGGCAGCACCGGGACAGTGATAGGTGCAAGCTTAGTGGTGGAGGCATGACAGGCACCGGGACAGTGATAGGTGCAAGCTGGTGGAGGCATGGCAGCACCGGGACAGTGATGGGTGCAAGCTGGTGGAGGCATGGCATCACCGGAACAGTGATAGGTGCAAGCTGGGTGGTGGAGGCATGGCAGCACCGGGACAGTGATAGGTGCAAGCTGGGTGGTGGAGGCAAGGCAGCACCGGGACAGTGATGGGTGCAAGCTGGGTGGTGGAGGCATGGCCGCACCGGGACAGTGATGGGTGCAAGCTGGGTGGTGCAGGCATGGCAGCACCGGGACAGTGATGGGTGCAAGCTGGGTGGTGCAGGCATGGCAGCACCGGGACAGTGATAGGTGCAAGCTGGGTGGTGGAGGCATGGCATCACTGGGACAGTGATAGGTGCAAGCTGGGTGGTGGAGGCATGGCAGCACTAGGTGCAAGCTGGGTGGTGGAGGCATGGCAGCACCGGGACAGTGATAGGTGCAAGCTGGGTGGTGGAGGCATGGCAGCACCGGGACAGTGATAGGTGCAAGCTGGGTGGTGGAGGCATAGCAGCACCGGGACAGTGATGGGTGCAAGCTGGGTGGTGCAGGCATGGCAGCACTGGGACAGTGATGGGTGCAAGCTGGGTGGTGGAGGCATGGCAGCACCGGGACAGTGATAGGTGCAAGCTGGGTGGTGCAGGCATGGCAGCACTAGGTGCAAGCTGTGTGGTGGAGGCATGGCAGCACCGGGACAGTGATAGGTGCAAGCTGGGTGGTGGAGGCATGGCCGCACCGGGACAGTGATAGGTGCAAGCTGGGTGGTGGAGGCATGGCAGCACCGGGACAGTGATGGGTGCAAGCTGGGTGGTGCAGGCATGGCAGCACTGGGACAGTGATGGGTGCAAGCTGGGTGGTGGAGGCATGGCATCACTGGGACAGTGATGGGTGCAAGCTGGGTGGTGGAGGCATGGCAGCCCCAGGACATTGATAGGTGCAAGCTGGGTGGTGGAGGCATGGCAGCACCGGGACAGTTATAGGTGCAAGCTGGGTGGTGGAGGCATGGCAGCCCCAAGACATTGATAGGTGCAAGCTGGGTGGTGGAGGCATGGCAGCACCGGGACAGTGATAGGTGCAAGCTGGGTGGTGCAGGCAGCACTGGGACAGTGATAAGTGCAAGCTGAGTGGTGGAGGCATGACAGGCACCGGGACAGTGATAGGTGCAAGCTGGGTGGTGGAGGCATGGCAGCACCGGGACAGTGATGGGTGCAAGCTGGGTGGTGCAGGCATGGCAGCACCGGGACAGTGATAGGTGCAAGCTGGGTGGTGGAGGCATGACAGGCACCGGGACATTGATAGGTGCAAGCTGGGTGGTGGAGGCATGACATCACCGGGACAGTGATAGGTGCAAGTTGGGTGGTGGAGGCATGGCATCACCGGGACAGTGATAGGTGCAAGCTGGGTGGTGGAGGCATGGCCGCACCGGGACAGTGATGGGTGCAAGCTGGGTGGTGGCAGACATGGCAGCACCGGGACAGTGATGGTTGCAAGCTGGGTGGTGCAGGCATGGCAGCACCAGGACAGTGATAGGTGCAAGGTGGGTGGTGCAGGCATGGCAGCACCGGGGCAGTGATAGGTGCAAGCTGGGTGGTGGAGGCATGACAGGCACCGGGACATTGATGGGTGCAAGCTGGGTGGTGCAGGCAAGGCAGCACCGAGACAGTGATGGGTGCAAGGTGGGTGGTGCAGGCATGGCAGCACTGGGACAGTGATGGGTGCAAGCTGGGTGGTGGAGGCATGGCATCACTGGACAGTTATGGGTGCAAGCTGGGTGGTGGAGGCATGGCAGCACCGGGACAGTGATAGGTGCAAGCTGGGTGGTGGAGGCATGGCAGCACGGGGACAGTGATAGGTGCAAGCTGGGTGGTGGAGGCATGGCAGCACCGGGACAGTGATAGGTGCAAGCTGGGTGGTGGAGGCATGGCAGCCCCGGGACTTTGATAGGTGCAAGCTGGGTGGTGGAGGCATGGCAGACACCGGGACAGTGATAGGTGCAAGCTGGGTGGTGGAGGCATGGCAGCACCGGTACAGTGATGGGTGCAAGCTTAGTGGTGCAGGCATGGCAGCACCGGGACAGTGATGGGTGCAAGCTGGGTGGTGCAGGCATGGCAGCACCGGGACAGTGATAGGTGCAAGCTGGGTGGTGCAGGCATGGCAGCACTAGGTGCAAGCTGGGTGGTGGCGGCATGGCAGCACCGGGACAGTGATAGGTGCAAGCTGGGTGGTGGAGGCATGGCAGCACCGGGACAGTGATGGGTGCAAGCTGGGTGGTGCAGGCATGGCAGCACCGGGACATTGATAGGTGCAAGCTGGGTGGTGGAGGCATGACAGGCATCGGGACATTGATAGGTGCAAGCTGGGTGGTGCAGGCATGGCAGCACCGGGACAGTGATAGGTGCAAGCTGGGTGGTGGAGGCATGGCAGCATGGGGACAGTGATGGGTGCAAGCTGGATAGGGGAAGACATGGCAGCACCGGGACAGTGATAGGTGCAAGCTGGGTGGTGGAGGCATGACAGGCACCAGGACAGTGAAAGGTGCAAGCTGGGTGGTGGAGGCATGACAGGCAACGGGACAGTGATAGGTGCAAGCTGGGTGGTACAGGCATGGCAGCACCGGGACAGTGATAGGTGCAAGCTGGGTGGTGGAGGCATGGCAGCATGGGGACAGTGATGGGTGCAAGCTGGGTGGTGGAGGCATGGCAGCACCGGGACAGTGATAGGTGCAAGCTGGGTGGTGGAGGCATGACAGGCAACGGGACAGTGAAAGGTGCAAGCTGGGTGGTGGAGGCATGACAGGCAACGGGACAGTGATAGGTGCAAGCTGGATAGGGAAAGACATGACATCACCGGGACAGTGATAGGTGCAAGCTGGGTGGTGGAGGCATGAGGGGCACTGGGACAGTGATAGGTGCAAGCTGGGTGGTGGAGGCATGACAGGCACTGGGACATTGATAGGTGTAGGAGGCATGGCAGCACAGGGACATTGATACAATCAGGCTGAATGTAGGAGGCATGGCAGCGCAGGGACATTCATAAGTGCAAGCAAGTAGGAGAGGCATGGCAGCAGAGGGACACTGATGGCTGCAGTCTGGATGGAGTAGGCAGGGAAGCTGATGGGTGCATGCTAGAGGAAGTAAGTATGGCTGCACAGGTGCACTGATAAATGCAGGCTAGGTTGAAAGTTTTCTTGTAGGAAGGGGGAAGACCAAGTGCTTTTTCTGTCCCTACTAGAGGGATTAGAATTTCTGGATTTTTGTTTGGTCCTCTAGCCATTCTTTAGCATGCAGAAGACAAATCACTTAGTAAAAGTGAGCATTTCAGCACACAGTGCCATCTAGTGGATTTTTATATAATGATGACCTTTATTTGCTGATCATAACATGACAGATGTTGTAGAAAAGATGTGCATGAAAGTCCTGGAATTGGACCAAGGCCACAGGCTTGCTATGGGTCACATCTTTGATAGGAGCGCGGCTGTCAAGGGAAGCATTCACAATCAATGTGTACATGTGTGACACTGTCCCGCCATCCACTCCTCACTCTTTCTATGGATTTGTGAAAAGGACTATGTTAATTTCTCATGTAACTCCCAAGCAGTCCCATGGGGTGTATCTAGGCACAGAGTGCTTTTCGTTTTGAGAAAAATGTTTTTTTTTTTTTTTTAGGATAAGTTAAAAGACTTTATAATTTAGAATAATGTGATTTAGTAAGTTGAGCGTGTTCCTCACTCCGTAAGAAGCTTTGGGCCCCAGTGCAAGTTTCACTTTGGGCCCCCCCAGACATTCTTCATATGGCACAACAAAGCCTGCCAGGGACATCGGCAGTATGAGAGGTGTAAGCAGAGGAGGGGAACAGACTGTTAATGATTACCACTATACAGAGCATCTATAGAAGTGATCATTACCAGCATAGCACCATTGAAGAGCTAATACTGTGGTTGTGGGAGGGCCTCTAGTGGGCTCCTCTGGTCCAATGCCCCCGGTGTGACCACAGCATCTGCATCCCCTATTGCTACGCCACTGGCCTTACTGACTGTTTTGAGAACTCCTTGTAGCAGTAAGTCCTGTTCAAAATAAACTTGTAGCTTTTGTAACACCCTTAAATAGAAGTAGAGGCTTTGATTACAAGGGGCACCTTATTCAACCCCTATGTGAGCTAATCGTACAAGTGTAAAGGAGGAGTGTGAAAAATGAGCATCATGACACTCAAAGGATCGCAGTGTCGTGTGAATCCACATAGGGCAGAGGGTCCGGTATTTTTGCTCAGGAGCCAATCTTCAGGGTAGCACGTTCTCAAGAAACTATTGAGATTCATTCTCGTAGCTTGCTGGGCATCTGTAACTCAAGTCCTACCCCATAATAATCCATGCCATGCACTGATGAGGATCAGCCAATCCGAAACAGTCTGTATGTTGGATTAGTTTGGCTCTGAAATATTAACAAGCTGACACATTTATAGTTATAGAGGTGTGTTTAGCTTACAGGGACAACATGGGGATGATTTGCATATTCAGCAGTGTGATGCATTGTGGGACACCTCAGAGCTCACTCCAACCTGAATAATTGCATATACCTTCTGTTTTAAGAAGACACATTTCTGTACCCGTAGTTGTACACCTACCCTGCATCTAACAGAGAGTTTACATCCACAATTTGCACAAATGCACTTTTCCTGCTGGCATGCACCATGGAGACGGATGCATGTTTGAAGATGAAGTATTACAGGTTAAATGACCACTTATACAATTCAAGATGCTGATCACCATTTCAGAGGAGACGGTGATCTCTGCTATGTCAAGCAGGACGAATGATTTCTGCCGTTTGTGAAGGGCCAAATGACCTCTGCTGTATTGTGGGAACTTGCGTGATCAATTCCATTAATCCGATCAAACTAGCTAGCGGGAAATCAGGCGTTATTGTGCATGACCGATCTTTCTAATCGATTACCGCGGAGATCAGAATCTATGGATCGCCCATGGGATTGCACTGTTAATGGGCACCTTTAGACTGGATTTGCACTTTGGTTGGGCACTAAGGGCCCGATCCAATTCACTTTTTCTCCTAGGTGATCTTTTCTCATCTTCTCAATAAAATGCCCTTTGAGCCACCAGCAAGCAAGAACATACTCAGAATAATTATGATGATACCTTTTCACCTACTTTTTTGTTACTTTTTCAATCTTTAATACTTTTAGCCACAGCCCCTGAACTAGCATGCAAATCAGGTGCTCTAACTGATGTCTGACTTGATTAGCTGTAGGCTTGTTTGGGGGTTGGGATTCAGACACTTCTCATGCCAGAATGATCAACAGGAGTGCCAGACAACTGGTATGGTTTTAAAGGAGTTCTTTCGCGAAAAAAGTAGGCAGTTAAAAAATGTGACAGATGACAGGTTTTGGGCCAGTCCATCTTTTTAAGGGGGATTCTCAGAGCTTTCTTTGTTTTCAACAGCATTTCCTGAACAGCAGTTTAACTGCCAAAATAGCAAGATACCAGCCGGCCTCCCTAATCCCAATTGTTTTGGGTGAGTGCTTCGTAGCGATCGCTGTACGGACACTTGACTCAGCTGTGTGTTTCTAAGGAGAAGAGAAGGGCTCACTTTTCTGTTAGATGCTGCAGACCATGTCAGCGTGGTAACGAGTGGTATGTGATCGATGCTCGCTGTCCTCCTTGTGCTACCTAGGCTGGTATTGTGTACGATTGTTGAATTGAGAATTGGGGTAACACTATATGCTTGAAATAGCAGGCTGAGAGCATAGGTGAAGCCGTGGCAGCAGTTCCCACAGATCGCCTGCAGGTGGCACTGTTGCCTCTTTCTAGTTTCTCAGCGTTTCAGTAGCAATCTGATTATTTGGCAGTGACTAAACATTACCTTCTGATGAATTATATATTTCTGGTGGGATTTGCATTCCTATATTGGCTGAAGACATGGTGTTGAATGTTTTATTAACCATCCCAATGCAACTGTCAGCCTATTAAAGAGATCCAGTGGACCCTGTGCGGAGGAATAAGCCAGATTCCCTCAAATTGTCTTGCCGCCTGTTTATTTCCTCTGCCTTTTTTATGACAGCTTTCATTTTAAGCTTCAATCTGCAGCCATTTAAAAATTAACAGCAGATTAGAATTTGCTATTTAGGGGCACGAGGCGCCGTCCCACTGTTGATGAATTGTCTTTTCATGGTAAATGTATGTGCGGCTAATGAGGGGATTATGGGATTGCTCTCTGCGCACTGGCGATAATAGTATAATCTGCGGCGCGACGTATAATGCAGTTCTCTGGGTCAGACCTCTGTGTTTCTCAGTTAAATGTACCACTGTTAAGTCTGTCTGTGTTTGTGTGTATTTATTTTACACATTTATGTAGCACAATTTTCTTGGCTGTATGGCTTTAAAGGATACCTTAGCGCTGTTAAAAAATTAAAACCGTAGTTGTAACGGTTTTCACATGCACAGATCGCTCCTGGCCGCGCAATCGAGGATGCATGTTGCCGGGCAGCGGCTGTGCTCTGCTCTCTGACCCTCCTGACCCAGAAGTAGTGTGGGGGGGGGGGCATTAGAACATAATGAAGGTTAATAGAGAACGGGGGGAGCTGTGGGCATAGGGAGGGCTTTCTACGCATGCCTGCTCCCCCGTTTTTTTTTTTTTAATTTTTAACAGCGCTAAGGTATCCTTTAAAGAGACACTGAAGCGAGACTAAATCTCGCTTCAGGTCATATATATATATATATATATATATATATATATATATATATATATATATATATAATATATATATATATATATATATAATATATATATATATATATATATATATATAATAATATATATATATATATATATATATATATATATATATATATATATAATATATATATATATATAATATATATATATATATATAGCAGGGGCACGTGTGCCCCTGCTAAAACGCCGCTATCCCGCGGCTAAACGGGGGTCCCTTCACCCCCAACCCACCCCCCGCAAAAGATGGTCGGCAAGTTGGTCGTGGGGATTGTCTTCCTGGAGGCAGGGCTAACGGCTGCAGCCCTGCCTCCAGTCGCGTCTATCAGACGCGCATCGCCGCCTCTCCCCCGCCCCTCTCAGTGAAGGAAGACTGAGAGGGGCGGGGGAGAGGCGGAGATACGCGTCTGACAGACGCGCATGGGGCAGGGCTGCGGCGGTTAGCCCTGCCCCAACCAGGAAGCGCTCCCCCGCTGCACGGAGGGGGTTTGGGGGGACAGGGACCCCCGTTAAGCCGCGCTATAGCGGCGTTTTAGCAGGGGCACGCGTGCCCCTGCTAGCTATGAGGTCTGAAGCGAGATCTATTCTCGCTTCAGACTCTCTTTAACCCTTTGGGGACCGGTTGCCTAACCTCCTCCCTTAAGGACCAGGCAATTTTACATGTGGGGGGGGGTCAGGCAGCCGGATCCCCAGTATAGCATGGTGTCCCTCTTGTAGCCAGGTGTCTCTCTGTAGCCAGCAGCCTTTACTTAACTCCCAGGCTCCAGCGATGAGTAGCTGTGAACCCCTCCTTTCTGGCCGGCATTACCGCTCGTAATGCTGCTAAGTTCTGAGTCACGACTTGATGACGTCATCAAACCTGGGACCCGACACTTAAGGCAGAGCAAACCGGATGGTGGCAGAGCGGAGGGGAGTGCCGATCGCCAGGGGAACGTCAGGAAGGTAAGTGGATCCTCTTCTTCCCCTCCTACCGCCGCTGCCTATAGTGATCACTACGATCCGCCAGCGATCGTAGGAGCTAATCGTGATGGCTTCTGATCACTGAGGGGAGATGTCAGCCGTCATATGACAGCTTAATCTCCCCTCTCGGGTGCACGAACGATTGCGTCAGGAGCGGAAACTGCAGGCGGCATAAATCCTATGCCGCATCAGGCTTAAAGCCAGTGGTTACCAATCTAAAAATAAAAAAAGTCAGATACTCGCCTAAGGAGAGGGAAGGCTCGGTCCTAATGAGCCTTCCCTCTCCTCTCCCGGTGCCCTCTGTGCTGCGCTGGCTCCCCCGTTTGCGTCCGCCGCCGCAGGGACTTCGGAGGTCTTCGGAAGCACTCGGGCTTCCGAAGACGGGCTGCTCCATACTACGTACGCGCGCTAATGAGTCATAGAGGGCGCTCGCACATGCGTAGTGTGGAGCAGCCCGTCTTCGGGAGCCCGAGTGCTCCCGAAAGCTCCCTTCGGCTGTGGAAGTGGCAGTATTTGACCGAACTGGTCGAATACTGCTACGGGGGATCCTGCGCGGGGCCAGGCATCGGGAGAGGAAAGGGATGGCTCATTAGGACCGATTCTTCCCTCTCCTTAGGGGAGTATCTGACTTTTTTATTTTTAAAGAGGTAAACAATCACTTTAAAGAGAACCCGATATAATAAAGAACAAGATTTTATACATACCTGGGGCTTCCTCCAGCCCCATAAGCCTGGATCGCTCCCACGCCGCCGTCCACCGCTTCCTGGATCCGCCCATACCGGGTCCCGTACTTTCGGCCAGGTCGGCCGCATCACAGAGGCTCCCGGCATACCCTTACACGTGCGGCTGCATACTGCGCAGCCGCACGCGTAAGGATATGGAGGGAGCCCCTGATCATGCAGACAATTGGCCGCGTCCGCCGGAAGTGACGGGACCCGGTACCGGCAGATCCAGGAAGCGGAGGCTTGCGGCGTGGGAGCGATCCAGGCTTATGGGGCTGGAGGAAGCCCCAGGTATGTATGAAATCTTTTTTTCTTAAGTCTCCTCCCTCTCTGGTTCCCTTTAAACAGCCAGAAGTGCAGCGTAGGATTTGCCTACAACGGTCCGATGTAAAAAAGTTTACGGAGAGTTAAAAACAGGTTCCCCAGTAGATGGTGAGTAAAACTCCTCTCCTGGTACACCTGACACAATAAATGCTGGGTTTAGTCAAGTATTCTGGTACTTTTTAGCACAAACCTAAACTGAAAAATAAAAGTTAAAATAAACGTACACATCATACTTGCTTCCCATGTAGTCTGCTCCTCAATCTTTCTCCTCTCCCACATCCTGTTTGTCCACTGTGACCAATGGAACTCTCCGTCATCCATTTTAAAAATGGTGAAAACCCCGTAAGAGCTTCTGGGTCAGCATTACGTTAAAGGTATAGGGAAAAAAAAAAGTAAGCCGTTAAAATCTGACCAAACCGACAGGTTTTGGACCAGTCAATCTCCTCATGGGGATTCTCATTGTTTTCTTTGTTTTCAAAAGCATTTCCGGAAAGGCAGTTGCTATGTCTAAAGCTGAATACTTACCTGTTGACCCAGAAAGATGGATCCCAGCGACGCCTTTTGACGACAAGTGCTACTCTATCCATCTCCCTGCGGACTAGTATACACAACGACACACGTCAGGCGCAAACGGGAAGTCAAGCAATTGCGGTGCTTTGCGCAGTGTCATTGGGGATTTTAAAGATCTGATCCTCTGTGACGGTTGTTATCACTGCGCATCCCCAAAGTCGTTTGTGTAATTGTGCGCCTGTACCCACTTTGTGAGATCGCAGAAACATTCGCTCGTTGCTCAAAAAGTTGCCAGTTGTCAGAAAAATCGCATATTGAGTACAGGCCTTTACTGCTAAAATATTAAGATATCAGCCAGTCTTCCTACTCACTTGCACACTAGTTTAGCAGTTAGACTTCTGTCCGGGAGATGCTTTTGAAAAAAAAGAAAAGGAAAACCCTTAGAATCCCTAATTACGAGATGGACTAGACCAAACCAATCGGTTCTGTCAGGTTTTAATTGATTGACACCCCCCTAATGAACAGGCGATTATTTACAATTCTGCACTCTACAGATTTAACGGTTTACAGCTCATTCATACAAGTTACCAGCCAAACAAATCTTATCTCCTTTTCCTGCCAGGAACAGGGCTTTCTTCTGGTGGTTTCTGATCACTCCTGTGATCTTAAGTTTTTGTTTTTTTTAATCGGTTTACAGTCCTATGCCTACAAGGCAGGGGCTAGATTATGAGGCCATCCGGGGGACATTTATAGACCTATAAAGGCTGAGTTGGAGTATGTATCAGGACGTAGTGGAGCAGGGCAGAGCAGAAAAGTGGAAGGGAGTACCTATAAAGGTGGAGTTGGAGTATGTATCAGGACGTAGTGGAGCAGGAAGTGGAAGGGAAGACCTATAAAGGCTGAGTTGGAGTTTGTATCAGGACATAGTGGAGCAGGGCAGAGCAGGAAGTGGCGGGGAAGACTTATAAAGGTGGAGTTGGCGTGTGTATCAGGATGTAGTGGAGCAGGGCAGAGCAGGAAGTGTCTTCTGTCAGTAAGTGTGGCTTCCATACAGCCTACTAAGTGTAGACAGTGAATGTTGCTGTGGCGTTCTATTTAGTTTCAGAAGCAAACTCAATACTGTAGTTCAGTATAATTGCAAAGTTGATGGGAGCGGGAGATAAGAGCTTAAACTGTCTTTGTCCCTGTAGATCTACTATTTTAGTAAAGAAAAGGAAGTGTAAATGCAGTTCCAATTTGAAGCAAACCCATCACTGTCAATGGGCTTATAACTAGTGTTGGCATCAGAGTTCGTGTTTTGGTGGATTTGCGCCCGAATAATGGTGTTTCCTCTAATCTGTTAGTTCTCAACTGCTGAATCAGGGTCTTCTTATTTTCGCATCCCGCTAATTAAAAATGCACTTTGTAATTATACAAGTGCTTCATATGCACACCTTAAGTGTCTGTGTAAATAGTATGCAAATATTTAATTAGCAGAATTTGTAAATGTGGAGACCCACCCTCTGATTTGGTACCTCTATACAGGAAACTCCATTATTTGGCTGCAAATCAACCTGAACATAAGCTAGAACACAAAGGGGTCTTGTCTGCTGTGAGCTCGCATAAGTCACTCCCATTTATAGCCTGAGGAAGCGGGTGGAATACCTGCGAACGCGTCACTGGTTTTGGAGTATACAGTTAGATGATTGTCTGATATGCCAATTCGAGTCTGCTGTGGAGAGTTAAGTCCACCGCTACCTCCCTCTGTTTTCCCCTTTATCAATAAGCTCAAACACCAACACTAGTTATGACCTGAATATTTGGCAGCTGAGCACATAGTTACCCTGTTGCTGTTGTATAGAGACTGGAAACCAGGGAAGCTCAGCATCCTAATGTCAGCCTCCACCTCTGACTTTAGAGCTCTGGACTATTCACAATGCAAGCTCAGTCCTTTCCAATCAATAGCAACATGTGTACTGAAGGGGGGCATTTATAACATAGTTAAAAAGTTAAGGAAAGGTGGGGGGAAAGGCTGCGCATCCCTAAACGCATGCTGTAATTGAATGGTTAATCGCACAGGCATACACCGCCTCTGCTAGACTGAAAAATGCATGCCCTGCATCCAAGACATGTGCTAACATTTATTAAACTAGGAGGAACTTTAGCTTCCAATATGGTTTGCATGCAAAGTATATTATACTAGACACTTGCGCCACGGTGAGGCAAACATCCGGGCAAGTGACCTAACCTAAATTTAAAACCTTGGGAGCAGCTAAGCAAAAAAAAAATGTGTAACTTACATTTGGTTGCACAGCGAGGAGAACGCCAGCGCATACCACTAAGGCTGCATCCGAAATGACCACCAGCTCAGTGTGTAGCACCTAAATAGATTTTCTGCACACTTTGCATTCAATTCAGATGCAAATCATATGCAAATCTGCTACTACTTATTATGCAAACGGGAAACTCAGGAGGAGGGGCTGGGAGCAGCTAACCTGACAGTTACATAGTTACAAAGTTAAGAAAAGGTAGGGGGAAAGGCTGCGCGTCCCTAAACACATGCTGCAATTGAATGGTTAATCGCACAGGCATACACCGCCCGGAGGTTTGCCTCACCGTGGCGCAAGTGTCTAGTATAATATACTTTGCATGCAAACCATATTGGAAGCTAAAGTTCCTCCTAGTTTAATAAATGTTAGCACTTGTCTTGGATGCAGGGCATGCATTTTTCAGTCTAGCAGAGGCGGTGTATGCCTGTGCGATTGACCATTCAATTGCAGCATGTGTTTAGGGACGCGCAGCCTTTCCCCCTACCTTTTCTTAACTTTATAACTATGTAACTGTCAGGTTAGCTGCTCCCAGCCCCTCCTCCTGAGTTTCCTGTTTGCATAATAAGTAGTAGCAGATTTGCATATGATTTACATCTGAATTGAATGCAAAGTGTGCAGAAAATCTATTTAGGTTCTGCACACTGAGCTGGTGGTCATTTCGGATGCAGCCTTAGTGGTATGCGCTGGCGTTCTCCTCGCTGTTCAACCAAATGTAAGTTACACATTTTTTTTGCTTAGCTGCTCCCAAGGTTTTAAATTTAGGTTAGGTCACTTGCCCGGAGGTTTGCCTCACCGTGGCGCAAGTGTCTAGTATAATATACTTTGCATGCAAACAATATTGGAAGCTAAAGTTCCTCCTAGTTTAATAAATGTTAGCACTTGAGCTGGTGGTCATTTCGGATGCAGCCTTAGTGGTATGCGCTGGCGTTCTCCTCCTCGGCATTTATAACATGCTCATTTCCAACTGTGCACTCGTGTGTTAGCATTACGAGAGCCTCTGAGCTCCCAAGGTGCTCCTATATGGGAGAGCAATGTGCACAGAGGCACCTTGGGGTGCTTTTACTAAACTATATCTATATCTATCTCTTTAGCAGCTAACTGCCTACCAATGTTGGTTATAAAGTTCAGAAGCAGAGCGGAATAGCGTACAGTAGTTTACACGGTGGCCGGATTGCTGTAAATGTTATGTAGATCTGGAGTAAGTGACACTGATGGGACGAGAGATGCCTATAAGCCTCGGTGACAGACACAAACCCACAGTGACAGATTGATTGGGGAAGAGGAAAGTTTGTGTGACAGGTTCTCTGTCCCTGTTTGGTCTCGGCGTTGAAGCTGTGACACCTGATTGTCAGCTTTTTCTATTAAGCCACCCTCATAAATGAAACATGGTGTATTTAAGGCTGATGAAAGGTGCTAACATGGAGTGACAGGGCCCCATGCCAAAGAAGGTGTAGGTGACAATGCCGGATATAGGTTTGTACACACTTTCATAAAAAGTGACAGGGTAAATTGAGGTGTCAGTCTAAGCAGGCCTCTGCGAAGGGCTTGCTGTACAAATGATGCCAGTGTCTCCGGGAACACTATAGGTGAGCCGCCCCTCACCCTCTGGGCAGTGTATCCTCTGCACTAACTGCTGTACAAATGATGCCAGTGTCTCTGGGCACACTATAGGTGAGGTGCCCCTCACTCTCTGGGCAGTGTATCCTCTGCACTAACTGCTGTACAATGATGGCAGTGTCTCTGGGCACACTATAGGTGAGGCGCCCCTCACCCTCTGGGCAGTGTATCCTCTGCACTAACTGCTGTACAAATGATGCCAGTGTTTCTGGGCACACTATAGGTGAGGTGCCCCTCACCCTCTGGGCTGTGTATCCTCTGCACTAACTGCTGTACAAATGATGCCAGTGTTTCTGGGCACACTATAGGTGAGGTGCCCCTCACCCTCTGGGTAGTGTATCCTCTGCACTAACTGCTGTACAATGATGCCAGTGTCTCCGGGCATAATATAGGTGGTGCCCCTCACCCTCTGGGCAGCTTATCCTCTGCACTAACTGCTGTACAATGATGCCAGTGTTTCTGGGCACACTATAGGTGAGCCGCCCCTCACCTTCTGGGCAATGTATCCTCTTCACTAACTGCTATACAATGATGCCAGTGTCTCTGGGAACACTCTAGGTGAGGTGCCCCTCACCCTCTGGGCAGTGTATCCTCTGCACTAACTGCTGTACAATGATGCCAGTGTCTCCGTGGCATAGTATAGGTGAGGCGCCCCTCACCCTCTGGGTTGTTTATTATCTGCACTAACTGCTGTACAAATGATGCCAGTGTCTCTGGGCACACTATAGGTGAGGTGCCCCTCACCCTCTGGGCTTTGTATCCTCTGCACTAACTGCTGTATTATGATGCCAGTGTCTCTGGGCACACTATAGGTGAGGCGCCCCTCACCCTCTGGGCAGTGTATCCTCTGCACTAACTGCTGTACAATGATGCCAGTGTCTCTGGGCACACTATAGGTGGGGTGCCCCTCACCCTCTGGGCAGTGTATCCTCTGCACTAACTGCTGTACAATGATGCCAGTGTTTCTGGGCACACTATAGGTGAGGTGCCCCTCACCCTCTGGGCAGTGTATCCCCTGCACTAACTGCTGTACAATGATGCCAGTGTCTCTGGGCACACTATAGGTGGGGTGCCCCTCACCCTCTGGGCAGTGTATCCTCTGCACTTACTGTTGTACAATAATGCCAGTGTCTCTGGGCATACTATAGGTGAGGTGCCCCTCACCCTCTGGGCAGTGTATCCTCTGCACTAACTGCTGTACAATGATGCCAGTGTCGCCGGGCATACTATAGGTGAGGTGCCCCTCACCCTCTGGGCAGTGTATCCTCTGCACTAACTGCTGTATGATGATGCCAGTGTCTTTGGGCATACTATAGGTGAGGTGCCCCTCACCCTCTGGGCAGTGTATCCTCTGCACTAACTGCTGTACGATGATGCCAGTGTCTCTGGGCACACTATAGGTGAGGTGCCCCTCACCCTCTGGGCAGTGTATCCTCTGCACTTACTGCTGTACAATAATGCCAGTGTCTATGGGCATACTATAGGTGAGACGCCCCTCACCCTCTGGGCAGTTTATCTTATGCACTAACATTATCCTAACACTTCTGAAATGTAAATAAAAATAAAGAACTTATATCTGGCATAACAAACCATCCTGATAGCAAGATAGTGCAGAAAAGCTACACCGTATATTCCGGCATATAAGACGACCCCCCAACTTTTCCAGTAAAAAGTTAGAGTTAGGGAAATACTCACCGTATAAGACTACTCCTCTTCCAATGCACACCAAATAAAAATTAAAAAACATTGTATATTGATGCTATGTATGAACAGATACTGGTGCTGTACTGTATGTGGTACCCGGTATATAACAGTATACAAATGATTGACTGGTTGGATTGGTCAGCTCTCCTTGTCTACCTGTTTATCAGAGCGGTATGGAAGAATAGATTGCGCTGTGCCCATAAAACACACCTCTTTCACCCTTCTCACTCACCCTTGTAGCCTATTTACCTCTTACTTTTCCTCTCAAATTTGGCACGTGTGCGCCTGCGCCGTTTCACTGCAGTCCTCAGCAGCGAGATCTGGGAGTCGGTAACAGGACAGGGCGTATCATCCACCATCAATGACACCTGGCGTATAAGACAACCCCTGACTTTTCAGAAAATTTTTAAGGGTTAATAAGTAGTCTTAGGGCCTGTACACACTGCTGCGCTTGCGTTGCGTTTTTAAAAACGCATGCGTTTTTAAAAACGCAAGGTCTTTTGAAAAAGAATGAAAATCGTGATGACTTGTACACACTGGTGCGATGCGTTTTAAAAAAAACGCAAACGCAGTGCCTGCTGCGCTTTTTTAAGCGCAGCGCATGAAAAACGCATGAAAAACGCATGCGCTTGCGTTTTTGCCTGCGTTTTTCAGAAGTCAGTATCCCAGAAGACTCTGCAATGTCCTGATTCCTGTTGAAATGTAAACTAGAAAAAAAACAAAGGATTCTTTAGCCAATCAGCAATTACAAGAAAAACGCAAACGCACAAAAAACGCAGGCAAAAGCGCATGCGTTTTTAAAACTACAGGCACTTTAAAAACGCATGCGCTTGCGTTTTTGCCTGCGTTTTTCAGTGTGTACAGGCCCTTATACGCCAGAACATACAGTATTTCTTTTTGTTTGAATCTGAAAGAACCAGATTTTTATGTCACACTGATATGGCTGCTGTGTAAAATTCACAGTCAACCTTTTATCTCTTTTCAATATAAAGAATATCGGACATCAGGGAAGTACTAGACCATTATAACTACACTTAGGGCCCGTTTCCACTGTAGCGTTACGTTTTTGCCTGCAAAAAATCGTATAAGATTTTTCTGATTGGTGAAAATTCGCATGTAAATTTGTTTCCTTTTTTTTGCGAATTTTCGTACGCGAAAATTCGTATTAGTTACATATGCATAATCTGCCTAGTAACAGCTTAGTCATGACTGCTGACAACTTCCTGTAACCATGGATCCAATGCGAATTTTCGGGCAAGTAACGCGAAAATTCGCATTGCCTATACAAAGCATTGTACGCGAATCGTACGCGATGTCCGAAAAAATGATACAGGACCTCAGATTTTTTCACGCGTACGAACGCTAACGAAAATTCGCATAGAGTGGAAACAGCTGCATTGACTAACATTAGTTTTAAAATCTATGCGAATTTTCTGAGCAGAAAAACTGACACAAAACGCACAAGTGGAAACCTAGCCTTACAGTTAATTATCTTGCGTTTTTCAGTTTGTTTGCTGTAATTAAAACATAAAAAAAAGTTTAAAAAAGTATGTTTTGCCAAATTCAGCAATTCGAAAGATGTTCAAACTATATCAATACTTGATGATGTTTATTCATAGATTTTCATCTCCCCCTCTCTAACGTACAGTTGGCTTTATTACTCATTTTCAGGCCAAATCACTCCCCTTTTTAGTCACAAGGGTGTGCAGGGAAGGATATGATTGCTTTGCTTGCTGTAGCCCCACCTCCCTGCTGATTGGCAGTCTGAGAAAGGGGGAGGAGGAAATCCGAACCTGTGAATTGGCAAAGCATGTATTTTAAGTTTTTTTTTTTTATTTTTTTTTTTTTTATTTTATTTTTGTCAAATTTTTTTTTGTGTATAATAAATCTTAAATCTTAATCTTTTATAAATGCCTATAACAAAGTGTCTGATCTTCGGAACACTTTTTCAATATGAATTAAAAGTATGGGTCTAAAAAAAAAAAATCATTATGATTACATTGCAAAAAAAAAAATCATTAATTTGTCTGCGTTATTGTTCTAGCTATGGCTTTGTAAACACTTTATTTTATTTTTCGGACAAAATGAACATATGGCGAAGAATCTGGCGTCTCCCAAAACTCGCAGGCAGGTGTCGCATCTTGCGTCAGTTCCAATCCAATTAATGATCGGAATCCACTATTTTTTCCTCTCCCTTTTGCAACTGCGTTCTATTAAAATCAAGCAGTATATAGACATTGTCATTAGAGATAAGCTCATTTTGATAATAGGACTGCAGCCTCCAAGCACACAGTCCCTTTGGGAGATGCAGCATATATATTTTTTTTTTTCAAAAAAAAATAAAAAAAAGCAAAGTATTGTTCTGGCGTCTTTCCTTGATTGGCCCAGAAATAGCAATCAGCTTGGGGAGTTGGATGACATGCCTCTTAGCGATCGCTTTTATCTTTCCGATGAGTATCAACATTGTATGCTTCCTAATGGAAGTGTAATTTAATGAAATCTATTGGGTAAACATACTTCAGATGTTCAAAGAAGGTGACAAAATTTTTGCTGGCAGCTAGGACCTGGCGGTTTTCCAGCTTGCCTCCAGCTCTATGCATATAGCATTGAGAGAGGCACTTTAAATAGGAACACAGAGCATTGTTTTCCTTCTTTTTCTCCCCATTACTAGTCCTGGAATTTTTTTCTTTTTTTTTTTTTTGCTTTATATTATATTGCCGTCTGTTGTCCTCTGACATTGAAGCCTGCCCTGGTGAGGTGGAATTTGAAGATTTCTCCTGTGTTCTTTAAGCCCACTTGCTGGCTGCTTATTTTTTGCAGGAGGGTGCTGAGCGTTCCCTGGAGAGTTTGTGTTTTATATAATGTTGTATTAAAAGGAAACTCTGGCAAAATGATTAAGAAAATACATCTTGTTTCTATCTATACTATTATTTTTTTTTTTTAGTATTTACAGTGCATCCGGAAAGTATTCACAGTGCATCGATTTTTCCACATTTTGTTAGTTACAGCCTTATTCCAGGCACTATTTTTAGGCGCTCAATTTGCCAAAAGCTCTGCAGGCACTTTTATTGACCTGAGGAAGCCGGCCAAGACTCGTGAAACGCGTTGTCTTCCGTGCATGAATAACATTACTTCTAGACACACACACACACACACGCGCACACGCACACACACACATCCACATCTAGCGGTATCATTTCATCAATTGCGCCTCCACCAGTGGTTTTTTTGTTTAAAGTATAGTCCATACCCCATAGGGGTAATTGGTAATTTAGTCGCGAGGATCTTTAGTCCTAGACAAATAATCCAGGGGAGCGACCGACCTACATCTTCACCAACAGACCTGGGACACCGTGTGGGGACTGTTATATTCCCTCAGGCTTAAATGGTGGTTGCAAGTATTGCAACCCACCCTTGTGAGTATAATACTTCTACACTTGTGCTTACATTCCTTAGTCTAACAATACTGCACCATTGGGCTTCTGGTCTCTCGGAATTCACAGAGACTTGGAGGTTACGGGTAACCCATCAAGGATCAAAACTTTTTCTACAAAATGCTTAAAGTGTAACTGCCGGGCATAAAATCAAAAATCAATTCTTTATTTTTATCTGGTAAGCAAGTAATACGGATGCTAACCAGGCAATCCAAAAGTTAAAATCACTATTACTTTTCTTGTTAAATGATCATTCCCCAGTTTACCTGACTCTTATTTGGTATGTTGCAGCAAAAAGGAAGTTGCAGGGCATGCTGGGTTTTTTTTTTTTTTTTTTGCTTCTTTATTTCCCCTCAGAGTACAGAAGCAAAAAAGGACAACCCAGCATGCCCTGCAACTTCCTTTGTGCGGCAACGCACCAAATAAGAGTCAAACTGGGGAATGATCATTTATAAACAAGAAAAAAAATAGAGATTTTAACTTTTGGATTGCCTGGTTAGCATCCGTATTACTTGTTTACCAGATAAAAATAAAGAATTGACTTTTGATTTTATGCCCGACAGTTACACTTTAAAGAGACACTGAAACAAGAATAAATCTCGCTTCAGTGCTTATATTCAGCAGGGACACGTCCCTGCTAAAACGCTGCTATCCCGCGGCTAAACTGGGGTCCCTTCACCCCAAACCCCCCCCCCCCCCCCCCCCCCGCAAAATCAGCGACCAAATTGGTCGTAGATTTTGCTGCTGCTGGAGGCAGGGCTAACGGCTGCAGCCCTACCTCACAGCGCGTCTATCAGCGGCGCATCGCCGCCTCTCCCCCGCCCCTCTCAGTGAAGGAAGACTGAGAGGGGCGGGGGAGAGGCGGAGATACGCGCTGACAGACGCGTGTGGGGCAGGGCTGCGGCGGTTAGCCCTGCCCCAATGCGAAAGCGCTCCCCCGCTGCACGGAGGGGATTTTAAAGGTAAGGGACCCCCGTTTAGCCGCGCGATAGCGGTGTTTTAGCAGGGGCACACATGCCCCTGCTAACTATGAGCTCTGAAGCGAGATTTATCCTCGCTTCAGAGTCTCTTTAAGAAAAGACATCTTGTTTCTATCTATACTACTGCTGCTGCTGCTACTGCTACTGCTACTGCTACTACTACTGCTACTGCTACTGCTACTGCTACTACTGCTACTACTACTACTACTACTGATTTACATTGTGTCCTGAAAGTATTCACAGTGCATCACTTTTTCCACATTTAGTGTTGCAGCCTTTTTACAAAATTGATTAAATTCATTTTTCGCTCAGAATTCTACACACAACACCCCCTAATGACAATGTGAAAAAGTTTATTTGAGGTTTTGGCAAATTTAGAAAAAAATTGAGAAATCGTATGTACATAAGTATTCACAGCCTTTGCTCAATACTGTGTTGATGCACCTTTGGCAGCCATTACAGCCACAAGTCTTTTTGAATATGATGCCACAAGCTTGCCACACCTATCCTTGGCGAGTTTTGCCCATTCTTCATTGCAGCACTTCTTAAAGGGAACCTAAACTGAGAAGGATGTGGATTTTTCCTTTTAAAATAATACCAGTTACCCGACTCTCCTACTGATTCTCTGTACTGATTCTGTGTCTGTAATACTTTTAGCCACAGCCCCTCAACAAGCATGCAGATCAGGTGCTCTGACTGAATTCAGACCGGATTAGCTGCATGCTTGTTTCAGGTGGGAGATCCATATACTACTGCAGCAAATAGTTCAGCAGGACTGACAAGTAACTCATATTGTTTAACCTCCTTGGCGGTATTGACGAGCTCAGCTCGTCAATGACCGCCGGAGGGCGCCGCTCAGGCCCCGCTGGGCCGATTTTGATACATTTTTTTTTTAAACGCGCAGAAAGCCCTTTGCTTGCTGCGTGTTTCTAACGTTCGCCGCCGCTCGCCACGGATGCGCCGCTACCCAACGTGAAAAAGGTGCCCCCCCCGCAGACCCAGTGCGCAGCCTGTCCAATCAGCGCCAGGCAGCCCTGGGGGGTGGATCGGGACTCCCAATGACGTCACGTCGATGACGTCATCACTATCGTCGCCATGGCGACGGGGAAAGCCCTAATGGAAATCCTGTTCAGAACGGGATTTCCGGACGGGCTTGATTAGCGGCGGCGATCGGAAGGGTGGGAGGGAAGGAGCAGGGAATCATGTAGCTAGCGCTAGGCTAGCTACATGATTTAAAAAAAAAATAAAAAAAAACCGCTGCGCAGCCACCCTGGTGAAATAAATAGAACACCAGGGTGCTTAAAAGCAAACATCCATATCCCTCTCAGTTTAGGTTCCCTTTAAGCTCCATCAGGTTCGATGGGAAGAGTTGGTGCACATTCATTTTAAGATCTCTCCAGAGAAGTTCAATCAGATTTAAGTCTGAGTTCTGGCTGGGCCACTCAAGGACATTCGCAGAGTTGTCCTGAAGCCACCCTTTGATATCTTGGCCTGGTGCTTAGGGTTGTAGTCATTCCAGTCTGAGTTCAAGAGCACTTTGGAGCAGGTTTGCATCCAGGATGTCTCTGTACATTGCTGAAGTAATCTTGCCCTTTTTCCTTACTAGTCTCCCAGTTCCTGCCACTGAAAAACACCACCATGCTTCACTGTAGGGATGGTGTTGACCTGGTGATGAGCGGTGTCTGGTTTCCTTCAAATGTGATACCTGGCATTCACACCAAAGGTTTCAATTTTTGGGCTTAATTCACTAAACCGTGATAACTCATATCACAGTCGTTTTCACACGCATTTTTGCGTTTTGCGCGTGATTGTGAATTATCGCGCGCAATTGTGAATTTTTCGTATAGCTTTGGCGAGAAAATTCTCAATTGCGTGCGATAATTCACGATCGCGTGAAAACGGCCGTGATATGAGTTATCACGGTTTAGTGAATCAAGCCCTTTGTCTCATCAGGACAGAGAATTTTTGTTTTTTTCGTGGTCTGAGTGTCCTTCAGGTGCCTTTTGACAAACTCCTGGCTGGCAGCCAGGGACCTTTTACTAAGGAGTGGCTTTCATCTGGCCACTCTGCAGCAATCCACCAATCAGGCCTGTATGGTGAAGAGGATTGTCCTCTCCACATAAGAGCTCTGACAAAGTGACCTTCGGATTTCGGTCATCTCTCTAAGGCTCTTCTCCCCGATCGCTCAGTTTAGATGCCTGGCCAGCTTCAGGAAGAGTCCTGGTGGGTTTGAACTTCTTCCACTTATGAAACATGGAGACCACTGTGCTCATTGGGACCTTGAAAGCAGCAGAAATTTTTCTGTAACCGTCCACATATTTGTGCATTGAGACAATATTGTCTCGGAAGTCTATACACCATTCCTTTGACTTTATGCTTGGTTTGTCCTCTGACATGAACTGTCAACTGTGGGATCTTATATAGACAGGTGTGTGCCTTTCCAAGTCATGTCCGTCAACTGAATTTACCATAGGTGGACTCCATTAAACTGCAGAAATATCTCATGGATGATCAGGGAAAACAGGATGCTTCTGAGCTCAATTTTGAGCTTTATGGCAAAGGCTGTGAATACCAGGATTACGGAATCAGTACAAAAACCATCCAACTCCGACTCCTTTGTTTATGAAACCACTGACGTTGACTCCAGGTACCCAAAATTACTCCAACTCCGCAGCCTCTTCAGGGCTATGGAGTGGGTACAAAAATCATCCGACTCCAGGTACCCAAAATTTGCTCCGATTCCTCTGATGAATACTGATTCCCCTGGTGAATACTTATGTACATGTTCTTTCTCGATTTTATTTTTTTTTTTATTAATTTACCTTTTTTATTTATAAATTTGCCAAAACCTCAAACTTTTTTTTCACATTGTCATTACAGGGTGTTGTGTGTAGAATTCTGAGGAAAAAATGAATTTAATCAATTTTGGAATAAGTCTGTAACATAAAAAAATGTGGAAAAAGTGATGAGTTGTGAATACTTCCTGGGTGCATTGTATAAAATTTCTACGTATACAGATCCGCTATTTACTGATGGATCTTAGTTTTTGTCTGCATAAAGCCCAGCTACCCCCTTTAAAAACACTAAGTTGGGCTAATGCTGACTAGTTCAACACATTGCAGAGTTTCCCTAGTTAGGAAGGATGAGGCCTTTTTGGCTGCACTAGCTCCTTAGGCTTCAACAGGCAGAACCTTGGCATATCTTCTGTCTCTAGTGACCCATCCTGTGGTTCAAGGAGTGAGAAAATAAAGTTGCAAGTATGTGTAGATACAGAAGACCCTTAGGGCCTATGTCAAGGTGATATCTGTACTTGTAATCCCAATGTGAGAAGTTTAGTGGGAGGTGGGACGTGAAAGGCAGTAGTTGAATATGTGAGAAAGGCTTACCTGGAGGCTGCTCTACTCCTGCTCTTTGCTATTAGATACGCCTGCAACAAGTTGAGCGTTCCTGGCCAGTCTCTTGGTAACAGAGTACTGTTGCAAAAGTTCCAAGGAAAAGCCATTTTTTTTTTTTTTTTTTTTTTTTTTTTTTTTGGTCCCACGGAAGAGATCTACGAAAACCTTCCTAGGCTCACCCTGAAAATCCCCCACTGCTGCTCATTACTGTAAAGGCTCATACACATGTCTAAACAATCTGCCTATCTTTTAAACTTGATGTGTTGGAAGACAGCTGGGCGTGTGTATGGCTGGCAAGCAACAAGACGACCAACTGATAACAGGTTGTTTGCCAGATCCAACTCGTGAATCAACCTGCCCAGCTATGGTGCAGGTTGGCCAAATGTTTACAATTCTTTTGAACAACTTTGGTGTTTTTAAATACAGAAATGTTTTTCTTTTAAATCCAAAAAAATCCTGCTGCACCAAATGGAGGGATATAATCAAAGAAGACCTTTATTTGTAATCCAACATCAGAGTTGCAAGGAAAAGCTCACGCGTATCGGAGCAACGGCTTAATCTTTGATTATATCCCTCCATTTGGTGCAGCGGGATTTTTTTGGATTTACTGGACATTTTGGCTTGAATTTCCCTGCTCCCATATGTGTCATATACGTGAGTGTAGCAGCCTGTTCACTAAGTTTTTCTTTTAGCTTGCGCACATAGTATTTGAGTGGTTGTTTAGTTGGTTGGCGTGTGTGTATGTACTTGTCCTGTAAACCAGTGTTTCTCAACATTTTATTGGTATGTACCCCTTTTAAAACCCTGTACTCACCAAGTACCCCCTGGGAAAAGCCGCCGCGTGTACTAGCAGCAAGGCGGCTGATTCCGCGTCCAACGCGGCGGTCTGCACGCGGAAGCGTGCATCTAGTGACATGGCAGAACGCGGAAAAGCCGCCGCATGTATTGATAGCGAGGCGACTGGTTCCGCGACCAGCACGGTGGTTTGCACGCAGCAGCGTGCAGCTGGGGTGGCTGAGCCTGTTAGTTCACATAGGTTTAGGAATACACGCGGCGCGCTGAAAGGCAGAACTTTTATGATGGCCAAGGGGGGGGATCAGCTGACCAGGCCGGTCAGCTGACCTCAGAGCTGGTAACCATTGGTTGATCACTTTAGGGCGGCGCCAGAGAGCACTGCTCTATATATGGTTACTGCTGGCCACTCTCAAATTGTCTGCCGTTGCGATCACTACGTGGAAGCACTTAGACCTTAGTCAGATCCTACAGTGTGTTTGAACCAGGAGGACCTGGGAATTCACACTGAGCCAGATTACTTGTGTTATTATTCTGTTATACTTCAGACTAGTTCCAGGGTGTAGAGACCACGGACCTCACACCCAAGTCTAGGCATTGTTTGATATTTGTTATGACCTGTTGCTTTCCTGACTATCCCTCTGCTTTCTGATTCAGTACCACACATATCTGATATACCGTTGCCAAACCCTGCCTGCCCTGGATACAGAATCAGCCTTCTGTCTTTGTACTTTGTCTGTCCGTGTGTTGCCGACCTGGCTTGCCCGACCTCGAGAGCTATCTCTCTCCATAGTCTCCAGTTCAGTCAGTGACCTCCACCTCCAGGTGTCACTCTCTCTGGTCCTTCCTACCTTCAGCCTGACTCCACCCCTTGGAGAGTCTCAGGCTGCTGGAAGGTTTCTGTACTCTCTATAGCAGTACTTCCTGTACTGCCTAGGGCCACCTGCTCTTCAGGTGGGTTACTCAAAGTCATACTGTTACACCAAACACTCACTATATACATATTTAGAGGTGTCCAGAGGTTAGCACTATATCTGTATTATTGGTGATTCTGCAGATTATCCATAATCAGGTATAGATCTGTATTCTTGGTGATACTGCAGATCACCAATAATCAGATTCTCTCTGCGAGCTGACACCGATCGTTACACTGGCATAGTAAACATTATCTCAAGTACCCCTTGTCAAATATATTTGTAATCCTAGTACATAAGTGGTTCTAAACCATTTCCAAGCATTTATTATTGCTTTTAATTAGCTAAAATACTAATTTGGTGTTTATATAAGATTTTATCATAATCTAAAACTCTAAATTTGTTATACTTAGTTAATTATATCAAGCCCGAGTACCCCCTGGAACCATTAGAAGTTCCCCCTGGGGTACGCGTACCACACGTTGAGAATCTAGGCTGTAAACAACTTGTTGTTGGTTGTGCATTATGTTGGATGTGTGTATGAGCCTTCAGTAAACTGTATTTGCTTATCTGTGATTTTTTTTTTAGTCTGGTCTAGTTAATTCACCAACAATGTCACTTCCTGTTCCTGTCTGTGTCCTGGAAGCATAAAGAGTATGCAAAGAACCAGAAAGCATGGTGCAATAAGAAAGACTGTTAAAGAGACTCCGTAACAAAAATTGCATCCTGTTTTTTATCATCCTACAAGTTCCAAAAGCTATTCTAATGTGTTCTGGCTTACTGCAGCACTTTATGCTATCACTGTCTCTGTAATAAATCAATGTATCTTTCCCCTGTCAGACTTGTCGGCCTGTGTCTAGAAGGCTGCCAAGTTCTTCAGTGTTGTGGTTCTGCTATGAACTCCCCCCTCTCTGCACACTGCCTGTGTGTTATCTAGGATTAGAGCAGCTTCTCTCTTCTCTCTTATCTTTTACAAGCTGGATAAATCATCCTCTGAGCTGGCTGGGCTTTCACATACTGAAGAATTACAGACAAGGGCAAAGCTGTTTGCAGGATGAAAAGAGCAGCCTGAAACTTCAGTGCATGAGAACAGGGGGAAAGAAACACACAAATGATCTCTTGAGATTCAAAAGGAATGCTGTATACAGCCTGCTTGTGTATGGATGTATTTTCTATGTGTGGACATACTGTACATCAACCTACTTCCTGTTTTGGTGGCCATTTTGTTTGTTTACAAACAAACTTTTTAAAACTGTTTTTAACCACTTTTAATGCGGCGAGGAGCGTCGAAATTGTGACAGAGGGTAATAGGAGATGTCCCCTAATGCACTGGTATGTTTACTTTTGTGCGATTTTTAACAATACAGATTCTCTTTAACCATGGTGTACAGTGTATACATACTATATATGCTGCTAATGGTAAAGTGTTTGGAAATAATAGCTAAAAATGAGGCTGCTTCTATCTGTTCAGTGCAACAAAAGCAGCAATGCATTAAAAATGGTATTAGAGATCAGGGAGCAATTTTAGATCTTATTTGAATAAATTTGTAAATACACTTCTCCTGTAAGTTCTCCCCTTTCCTCCAGTGCTTTGCAAATCTTTTTGTACCTTTTTCTGTATTTCCCATTGTTCGGCGTGTAGCACCGTAGCATGCATTTATCCCAGATTCCTTTTTCATAAGTTGATAAAACTGAAAGTCTGACCTTTTTGATAAATCGGGATCTCATCGTACACCGAGCTTGTTAGCATTTAGGAGACACCAGACTTCTCTCCTCTGTGAATCTCTCAAACTTAATTCAAACAAATCGCGTGTCGCACGCTAAATAAATCATGAGCGGGAGACAAAGGCGGCAGAGTTGAAAGGTCAGTGACAGCTGCGTCGCAGCGCTCCGAGCCCCGTCAAGAAACAATTTCAGCTTATGTCTGTTGAGCAATTACACTGTCCTCTTATGCAAAGTTCAGCGGAATACATCTGCATGTTTAACTGGCTATAGCGGGCCGCCCGCCGTATATGTGACCTTCTGCTGCATCGCTCTTCATTTCCATCCACCTGAGTCACGCAGAGGTTAAACTTCTGTACAGCTTAAAGGGGAAAACTTGAAGAAGATGGATGGATGTCTGATTAGAGGAACCGGATGCCGTGCGGGGGGATATTCGTACAATTTTGGAACGCGTGTTCGAAATGTTGTATCAATCAAGTCACTGGACTGTCAGGCTTCAAACCTTGTCAGTGTAGCCTCGCTAGTAATCGAGCCTTTTAAAGGCTCGATTAAAAAATAATAAATATATATATATATATATATATATATATATATATATATATATATATATATATATATATATATATATATATATATATATATATATATATATTATACAGCCTTGTCACTAACTGTCCCTCGGAGGGGCTCACAATCTCATCCCTACTGTAGTCATATGTCCATTGTAGTTTACACACACGCACGCACGTACGTACGTACGTAGATGAGCTTGGTCTGATGTAGCTCAGTTTTTGCCGAGGCACCCAGTTGGTGGTGTCAGAATTTTCTGATAACTATATGAAGCTATGGAGCCCTCCTGCCTTTATGTCATCAGTCCAGGATGGTGATTGCGCATGATGGTGAATTCATACCAGGAAGAATTGGCTTTCCTACACAAAGATGTTGGCCGGTGCACTAACAAGTAATCATAGGCAATAGGGCTGGCACATACCAGAACAGAACAAGTGCCCAGCTGTTTTATGCTGTAAACAAGCTTCCAATGAAGCGCCCAGCCTGAAACTGCTTTTTAGGTGGCGGGTGCCTGGGACTAAAAGTCTAACAACTGTTTCACACTAGGCGCTTCATTGGAGGCTGTGACCAAGCCTCTGCTGAAGCACCTAGCCTTTTTATGCTTGTTCTGTTATATGCTAACTAGTCATATTGGCTAGGTTCACTTGTTGTGACAACACTGTATACACATATGAGTACAGCCGTGCCGGCCACCATCTTTGTGTTGGAAAGTCTCTATTTCTGTCTGGTCAGAACATGCTGTGTCCTTGCTGTGGGATTGATACAGATTATTTGCCTTTGACATTTTCCAACCCACTCTACAATTGCCATAGTGCCGACTGCTTTATCCAGGGCTATGGAGTGAGTACAAAAAACAACTGACTCGTACTCCTTGATTTATGAAACCACCGACTCCGACTCCAGGTACCCAAAAGTTTCTCCAACTCCACAGCCCTGGCTTTATCTACCTAATTGAAACATCCAGGAGGAATTGAGGCTTTTTTGAGTGATGTCAGAAGGAGCTCCCTATAAACTTTCAGAATACTGTTTTGTCAGTGTAGCTCCAAAACAGTGGGTGCACACAAGAAACTCAGCATTCCCCTCATACTGCATCATATAGCATTTATCTTAATAACAAATGATCATCTACTGTATATAGTATCAATACTGAAAACAGCGATTTATTTTATTTTTTTTTTAATTTTTTTTTTTAATTTTATTTAAGAAATCTGACCGTAACTGACAACACAGTGATAATCAAGTCTATTTTTCTATCTATATCAGGCACGGCTGGTCTCTTGGGAGGTAAACACCCCTCCAATATGTTGGCCAAATAAATATTTTTATTGTTTTATCATTTCTAAGCTTCCTTTTCACTAATAGTATAATTTTGGGCCTTTTACTATCCTGCTTTAAGTCCCCAACCCTGGTTATTTTTTAGTGGCCTATAGGGAAGAAGGAAAGATTATTGTGAAGGATAATAACCCTAGTCTGGACTGTCCCTTGAGGCTACTTACACACCAAGACGTTGCGTTTTAGGGGACGTTATGGTCAAATAACATGCCCCAATGCAACGCGTGGTGGTGTTGAATTTGGACATCAGATTGAGCTGCTGTTATGCAGCTCTCAAAGCAGCCGCTCCAGGTTAGTGATAGGAAGTCCGGATCTTTTTAAGGATTCGGATCTTTTTAAGGATTCGGATCATTTGAATCGGATCATTGAAAAGATCTGGATCTTTGAACCGAATCATTTGAATCATTTTACTAGGGAAGAAGACTGGGTGAAATGAGTAGCAGGACAGGACTTCCCTGCACTGAACATTCTGTATGTTCCTGTTTCTTTCAGACAGACATCCACTGTGAACCGAATCTTTCATTGTGATGATCCGGATGATTCGACTCACAAAAAAGATCCGGATCAAATGAATGATTCGTTCATGATCCGGACAACACTACAGTCCTACCACGAGTCTCCACAGTGCAGTGAATATTAATTAGCCATGTGGCTGGCCACGAGGAGGAAGGGAGACCTCCTCCTCCAACATTACTGAGCATGTGCAAGCAGTCTAACGCTGCTTAGCCGGAGTATAACGTACAGCATGCAGCACTTTGTTTAAACGTGCTGCGTTACTATGTAACGCAGCGTGTGCACTGTGAACAGCACATTGATTTTACAGTGCTGTGAGTTAGGCTGCGTTACTGGCTGCTGTAACGTGGGACTTTAACATCCCACTGTGAAACCAGCCTTAGTCTATTCAGTCTGAAGTGAAATTATTCCTGAAGTTGATATTTGTGGTTGCCTGCTAAGGAAACCAGGGCTTTGTAAATATTGTATCTTACTATTATACTTAGATCATGCACCAGGGCCCATATGCAATTCACTTTTTCTCCTAGGTGATGGGAGTTTTCTCCTAGGTGATATTTTCAAAATTGTCAATAAAATGCCATTTAACCCACCAGCAAGCAAGAACATGCTCAAAATAATTTTGATAGTATTTTTTTCACATACTTTTTGGTACTTTTTCAGTTGCAAAGTGCTGACAAGTAATTTTAAATAGGAGATTAAACAATATCTCCTAGGAGAAAACTCGGGAGAAAAAGTGAATTGCATATGGGCCAAGGTGTGGCCCCACTTCAGGGTCACCAAATCATCCCTTTAAGTATTGAAACATCTAAGTTACAGCAAAGTTACCAGAGTCTGGCACCGGAGGAAATCTCCCGATGCCGGATACATGTGCTTTCCGGTTGCTTGAGCAACCTTCTGAAAAAGCACAAACCACCCTCCCGTGCAGCAGAAATTACTGAGCCTGCAGGTGCCATCTTCTACCCTTTCTGTAGCTCCTAGCAGCTTTCCAGCTTCCTCTATGTACAGTTCCCAGCATGTCAACTGACCCGCATCAACGCTGGAAAGCAGAAGGGAGTTACGGGAAGGGGAAAAGACGGTGCCTGGAGGCATGGTAAGTATTTTCTACCCTACAATGCCTTGCAAACCCCTCAAAGCACTGTCCCTGTTATCCCCCTCATGCATGCTGGTTATCTGAGACTTCTGGTTGCCTGAGTTCCAGATAACAGGGACTCTTCTGGTTGCCTGAGTTCCAGATAACAGGGACTTTGCTGTATGTGGATTCTGGAGCTACTAACATATAGTACCTTAAAGAGAAACTCCGTCCAAGAATTTAACTTTATCCCAATCAGTACCTGTTACCCCCTTTTACATGACAAATCTATTGCATTTCACAAACAGACCATCAGGGGGCGCTGTATGACTGATATTGTGGTGAAACCCCTCCCACAAGAAGCTCTGGGACCACAGTACTCTGGGCAAACTGCCACAATGTAACAATGTTCACAAACAGGAAATGGCTGCTTACAGCTGTCTCTAACGGCCAGAACAGCTAGCAGCAGCTACATAACCTGCCCACAGTAACAATGTCACCATGTGATACATCTCAGAATGTGAATCTGGGAGAGGAAAGATTTTACAATGAGCAAACACTGACTAAATCATTTATACATAATTATGGTAAAAATGAAGCACTTTTTTTATTACATTATTTTCACTGGAGTCCCTCTTTAAAGAGTACGTAAATTATAAATTACAGTTTGCTTTAAACCTAATAAGTTGCCAAGATATATAAAATTACAAATGATAAAGTGTGATTTTTCTCACCTCCAGGGTCTGTATTCTACATATGGCCTTGAAATCCCCATCCCCAGTATGAAATTGGGCCCTGGCATTTTTTTTCTTTCCAAACCATAGGTGCAAAGGATGCTGGGGGATTGATGTCATAACTCCAACTCTTATGTTCATGTGATCTAATCTATGCAGACAGACATGCTAAGACGGGCTCCTGCAGTTTTCCAGTCTCTTCTCTATGCTGTGAAAAGTGTGAAAAGAGAAGTAATTTGATCCAGGCAGGCAGAGGGAAGGGCAGGGGAGGAAACCAGACTGGAAGGGGAGACCCAAAGCTTCAGCATTAGGAGAAATAAGGAAGTGCTGCTACAGATATAAATGTGTGTCTGTTCTATCCACTATGATGTACCAGATGTCAATGTTCATCTTATTATTAATAATAATAATAATAATAATAACTGTACACAGCGCATAGACTACATGTATTGCCATTCAGACCTTTTTTTTGGCTAGAGGTGGTCTTTAACTGAATTTATCTAGTCACAAGATCTGTTTTAAGGATGGGGTCACACTAGGAGAGAAAAAAAAACATTCTACTTAAAGCGGACTATAGCCCTGCATTTCAACTTTGCTCTAAAACATTATTTACAGTATATTATATGCAACCAGCATTTTTTTTTTTACTAGACCAGCATTGGAAGGGTTACACAGGGCTTTAAAGTTCCTGGAGATTTCTGCAGACGCATCCGAAGCTGACATAGATACATTTTGTTTACATAAATGTATCTAAGTGTGGCATGTGACTCATCTCTCTGACTGAGAAGGAGCTGGAGGACAGCCAAAGTGTGTAACATTTCTCAATAGATACATTTAACTAAATAGAATGTAACAATCTGAACTTCTGCATATCTCTCCACAGAACTTTAAACCTCTGTGTTTAACCCTTCCAATGCTGGTCTAGTAAAAAATAAATGCTTTTTGCATATAATATGCTGTAAATAATGTTTTAGAGCAAAGTTGAAATGCAGGGTTATATTCCGCTTTAACGGAACGGATCATCAGACATAAGAACTCATTCTATGCAAGGCATTAGGATGCGTCAAACCTATCTATTTGGAATGGATCTGTTTGTTCAGTCCTGATGAGTTGATCTTAAGTTTGTGTGGCGCCTTATAATTCCGCATATGGATCCCCCGACACTGCGGATGTTGGTGAAGGCTAGCAAAGCTTGAGCTGTGTGATTTTCCACACACAAAAAAAAAAAAAAAAAAAAAAAAAAAAAAAGTGGTATGAAGTTACCCAACAGCAATCTAAAAAACTGGAGTGTAGGCCAAGACGCATGAAAGCCGTGATAGCAAATCAGATTTATCCCACCAAATACTAATTTCTGAACGTTCTTTAGTCAAAACATTGCCATTTTATTTAAGTGTGAACAGGGGATTTGTTTTTGGACAATGATGTTGTCCAAATACGCCATATTAAAGAGAAACTCTGACCAAGAATTGAACTTTATCCCAATCAGTAGCTGATACCCACTTTTACATGAGAAATCTTTTCCTTTTCACAAACAGACCATCAGGGGGCGCTGTATGGCTGATATTGTGGTGAAACCCCTCCCACAAGAAACTCTGAGGACCGTGGTACTCCTGGCAGTTTCCTGTCGGTGAACCTTGTTGCATTGTGTCAGGGATTTAAAAGATTTTACAATGGACAAACACTGACTAAATCATTTATACATAATTATTGTAAAAATGAAGCACTTTTTTTTAGTTACATAGTTATTTTGGTTGAAAAAAGACATACGTCCATCGAGTTCAACCAGTATAAAGTACAACTCCAGCCTGCTCCCTCACATATCTCTGTTGATCCAAAGGAAGGCGAAAAAACCCTTACAAGGCATGGTCCAATTAGCCCCAAAAGGGAAAAATTCCTTCCCGACTCCAGATGGCAGTCGGATAAAATCCCTGGATCAACATCATTAGGCATTACCTTGTATTACATTATTTTCACTGGAGTTCCTCTTTAAGCCATGCTGCGCTTCTCTCTAAGAAACGGTTATTGACCTGAAGAAGCAGGTTGTTGCCCGCAAATATGTAGTCTAGTGTTACTTCAAGTTATATTTTTCCTTAAATTATGTGTCACTGTTTCATGTAAGGCTTCTTACCTTTTTACTGTTTTAATTATATTTATTTTTTGGCAGCACCTCTTCCTTCCCTAATATCTGCACAATCCCCTTTGGGGGTGTGGTTCTTAGTTTAGGCAGTTGTTAACCCTTTTTAAGGAGATCACACAATCTATCCTCAGTGCTGCAATCCAGTCAATATGCATTACCAGTGAGTCCACATCCAGATCCACTCGAGGTGTAGTTCAGAACTAAACAGAAACGACTGGGTCTCTACCTGGATTTGGTTAGGCTAGTTTATTCAAGTGCCACAGTAAAGAACACTTTTAAAGTGAACCTAAAGCCGGTTAAAAAAAATGAGATTAACTCACCTGGGGCTTCCCTTTGCCCCCTGCAGCCGATCGGTGCCGTCGCAGCTCCGGTCCGATGCTTCTGGACCCGCCGGCGAACACTTCCGGTTCAGGAGGCCGCAATAGCAGCATAGGGGGCGATATACAGTCTGGGAACGCGAACAATCACTCGCGTTCCCATGCCTGTCGGCCGGTGACGGCGAAACCGTAAGTGTTCGCCGGCGGGTCCAGAAGCATCGGACCGGAGCTGCGAGGGCACCGATCGGCTGCAGGGGGCTGAGGGAAGCCCCACGTGAGTTAATCTCATTTTTTTTAACCGGCTTTAGGTTCACTTTAAGGAGACCCCCTCTTGTGCATTCAATATCTTTTTCTGGTATCCAAATGAGAGATGTTCCGCTCATTGATCCAGCAAAAATAACCTTTATTGTGGCAGTAAAACACGGCACAACATGTCTAACATGTTTCGAACACACAATGGTCCTTAGTCATAGCATAAATCCACACTAAGGGCAAGAGAGTGGGGGATACAGGAATAAAGTGCTTTTACATCAATAGTAATCCAACTATATCCCTCTCGCCACTCAAAGCCCTGAAGGCTACCTAAAATGTGTTTGGTGTCACGGACATAGCCAAGTAAACGTCTCACCAGGGGTTGTAAGTATTCATCCATCCACTCCCCTAAGCATTCCCCTAAGGACCCAATGCCGGCTACAATGGGAATACCTTCAGGGCGGAAGCCAGGTTTGTGAATTTTAGACTGTTATATGTATTCATATATCTATGTTTTTAGTGTGCACTTGATCTCCTTCATGCCGTGGAACCACCCCTGCCCTTTTGGGCGTATTCCATGTTTGGAGGTGTGTTTTTAGGTATTTAGGGATCACTTTCACAGTGTGGATTTATGCTATGACTAAGGACCATTGTGTGTTCGAAACATGTTAGCAGACATGTTGTGCTGTGTTTTACTGCCACATAAAGGTTATTTTTGTTGGATCATTGAGCGGAACATCACTCATGTGGATATCGATTGTTTGAGGTGAAGTTGCCACGTTCTCGCTCTGGCCCTTCTGGGTGGCTGTCTGACTGGACCTCACTTCACATATCTTTTTCTGGAGAGCAACCAAAACATTTGAGGATCCATATAGCACTGACACACTACACCATAAAGGGCTCCCGACTCTCTCGTGTTTTTTTTTTCTCCTTCCTGGAAGATCTGCAGGTATTCCAGACCTCCTTCATGTGTTGTCATTTACTTTAACATCAGGCTCTTAAAGGAAACCAGAGCTGAACAGACATACAAGATTTATACATACCTGGGGCTTCCTCCAGCCCCATGCGCACGGATCGCTCCCACGCAACCGTCCTTAGCCTTTTCTATTGCCGGTATGGTACTGAGTACCGTGACTTCATTCAGTTGCCAGTTTTACGCATGCACAGTGCGCTTCCTCTGTCTCTCCGGTGGAGAATAGTACTCTGCCAGAGATAGACCAAGGGAGCACACTGCACTTGCTCAGACTGGCCGCAAATGGCCGAAGTTACGGGACCCGGTGCAGGCGATATAGAAGGCTGAGGACGGCGGCGTGGGAGCAATCTGTGCGGACGGGGCTGGAGGAAGTCTCGGGTATGTATAAATCTTGTTTGTTCAGCTCTGGCACACTTTAAGAACAGTATTTGAATTTGAAAGTTAGGAAGAATGTAGTCAGCAATTCTTAAAAACTTAGGCAAAGCTGTACAGTTCAATATTTGCACCTAAAAAAAGATACTAAGCAATTTTTTTGGTTTCAAAAATCAATTTTTATTGGTTTTTGACAGGAGACAAAATATAACACAATGAAAATATACAGGGATCATGAAGGCATCGTAAAGGCAAGACAACAGCCAATGAGCACAAATAAAAACAAACAAAAAGTACACGAAACACACTTTAGGCTCCATGCACACTGCAAATCCATTTTCCGATTCTCAATTCCGATTTTTTTTTTTTTCCCCCTGAATACTTTTTAACAGAAAAACGGATCAAAAAACGCAGCATGCAGTAAAGATTAAAAATCGGAATCGGATGTAAAAACCGATTCAAGAGCGGAATCTGAATCGGAAATGCATGCAGTGTGCAAGAGGCCTTAAAGGGAACCAGAGACGAGGATACTGAAAAATGAACAAAGCTTTTATACATACCTGGGGCTTCCTCCGGCCCCATAAGCCTGGATCGCTCCCACGCCGCCATCCTCCGCTTCCTCTATCGCCGCTACCGGGTCCCGTCACTTCCGGCGGACGCGGCCAATTATCCGCATAAACAGGGGCTCCCTCCATACCCCTACGCATGCGGCTGCGCAGTATGGAGCCACACGCGTACGGGTATGGAGGGAGACTCTGTGATGCGGACAATTGGCCGCGTGCTGCCGCCGACTGGCGGAAATGACGGGACCCGGTACCGGCTGATCCAGGCAGCGGAGGTCGGCGGCGTGGGAGCGATCCAGGCTTACGGGGCTGGAGGAAGCCCCAGGTATGTATAAAAGCTTTTAAGTATTTTATCTCTGGTTCTCTTTAAAGAGACTCTGTAACATTAAAAAGATCCCCTGGGGGGTACTCACCTCGGGTGGGGGAAGCCTCGGGATCCTAATGAGGCTTCCCACGCCGTCCTCTGTCCCACGGGGGTCTCGCCGCAGCCCTCCGAACAGCCAGTGACTGTGCCGACTGTCAGTTCAATATTTACCTTTGCTGGCTCCAGTGGGGGCGCTGTGGCGGCTTTCCGTTCCGAACCACACGGAAATACCCGATCTAATTCGGGTCCGCTCTACTGCGCAGGCGCAGGACACTTGCGCCTGCGCAGTAGAGCGGACCCGACGGCGATCGGGTATTTCCGTGTAGTTCGGAGCCGACAGCCGTCAGAGCGCCTGCGCAGGAACCAGGAAGGTAAATATTGACGTCACCGCTGCACGGACTCCACGGAGGGCTGCAGCGAGACCCCTGACGGATGGAGAACGGCGTGGGAAGCCTCATTAGGATCCGGAGGCTTCCCCCACCCGAGGTGAGTACCCCCCAGGGGATCTTTTTCATGTTACAGTTCCTCTTTAAGCTGATATGTACCCAATAACAAAGTAAAACTTAAAACAAAACCTAGGCCTATAAGGGGAGGAGGAAATGGAAGGGCGGTCTGCCTGCCTGAAACATC
Organism: Hyperolius riggenbachi; assembly: GCF_040937935.1. Taxonomy (NCBI): domain Eukaryota; kingdom Metazoa; phylum Chordata; class Amphibia; order Anura; family Hyperoliidae; genus Hyperolius; species Hyperolius riggenbachi. The sequence continues at coordinate 63,006,391 of NC_090655.1, forward strand.
CAAGCAGCTGGGAAAGGGAGAGGGTAGGGAAGAAGGTGAAGGGGAGCCTCAACAATATGCAGACCCAAAATAGAACGCATGTAAACAAATCAACCACACATAAGTAGATACTAAGGCCCCGTTTCACTTAATCAGTTGGTACATGTTTTCTTTCTTCTCCATAGTAGTGCATTGTGAATTTTTTTTTTAAGTTAAAACACGTTTAGGACCCATTTCCATTTGCATCCGCTCCCATTCACGTCACTTCCACATCCCCTGAATGGAGAAAATGGGGGCGGGTGTGGGCGGAATGCGGGCGTGCAGGAATCTGCAGCATGCTGCAGATTCTCTGATCGCTCCGCACCGCTCCAGAAAACAAGCACGCAATGGAAACTTCCATTGCCGTGCTTTGGTTTCAGTTCGCCCGCATTGCACTCCGTGTAGTGGAAACAGGCCCCAAGTGTGAACTGTGCCATAGGAAAACATGGGCATTACAAATCAGTTGTCCTTTCAGTTATAAGTGTAAACAGGGCCTTAGCAATTTACAGTGGTTCTTAACCACTTAACGACCGCCTAACGCCGATAGGTGGTTTTACATGGAGCGGCCGTTCCATGTCAGTTCACGGAGGGTGTCTCGCAGGCTACATGTAAACACACGGGGAAGAAATCCCCTGTGTTTACATCATACGGCGCTGCGTATAGGAGATCGGCGATCCCCGTCCTCTAATTGGCCGGGGATCGCCGGCATCTGATAGGCTGAAGCCTATCAGAGGCGGTTCAAGACGGATCGCTGGCGTGTACTGCCTATCTGGAGAAGAGGAGGGAGGGAAAGAGAGCGAGAGGGAATATCGCTGCGAAGGGGGGCTTTGAGGAGCCCCCCCCCGGTAAACGAAAATAGCTGGCGGCGATCAGACCCCCCCAGCAGGACATCCCACTAGTAGGGAAAAAAGGGGGGGGGGGTAGTCTGGTCGCCCTGGCTGCCTGCTGATCTGTGCTGTGGGCTGGAGAGCCCAAGCAGCACAGATCACAAAGAATTAGCCCGGTCGTCAAGTGGTTAATATTTTTCCAAGAGCTGTGAGTATATATCTACAGGCAGTCCCCTATTTACAAACGCCTGGAGTTACGTTTCATAGATATAAAGTTGTTTTCATAGACAAAATATATAGTACTATCTTTTATTTACGCAGTTTTGTTGTTAAATGTTACAGTATTGTATAAACTGTTATAAGCAACACTTTAAAAGCACATTGAAAAACGCTAACCCCCCCCCATAGTTTACACTAATGTCCAAATCCAAAGTTGTCCAAAAGTAAATAATTTAACCACATATCACCTTGTTTAACACCAAAACTCAACTTATGCACACATTAAGTTTCCAATATCCCGTTTGTAAGTAGGGGATTTCATTTATATCTCACATCGCATCACTTTTTCCACATTTTGTTATGTTACAGCCTTATTCCACAATGGGTTAAATTCAATTTCCCCCTTAGAATTCTACACACGACACCCCATAATAACAACAACATGAAAATATTTACATGAAGTTTTGGCAAATTTATTACAAATAAAGCAATCAGAGAAATCCCATGTACATAAGTATTCGTTTGTGTGACAAGTGTGTGCCTTTCCAAATCATGTTCAATCAACTAGATCAATTAGATGCAGACTGTAAAGGTGGGTACACACGTCAGATAAAAGTCTTTGGAAAATGAAAGATTACAGACCAATTTTACCCCCTTCCATGTAGTATGAGAGCCATACTCTACACAGTCTATTCTATGGAGCTGAACTCCCCATCAGATAAAAATCTTTGCAAGATGCTGCACACAAAGATGCTGTACACATGCAACAGATCAGTATCTGCAAAAGATCTGTTCCTGCAAAAGATCGATTTCTGCAAAATGCATTCATAGTCTATGAGATCTGCAGATCCTCATACACACCTTGTTTAACGGACAATTATCTGTAGATCAGATCCACCAGGTTGGATCTTCAGATCGGCAGATAATTGTCTGATCTGCAGATGAATGTCCATTAAACCAGGTGTGTATGAGGATCTGCAGATGTCATAGACTATGAAGGCATTTTGCAGGAATGGATCTTTTGCAGGAATGGATCTTTTGCAGATACTGATCTGTTGCATGTGTACAGCATCTTTGTGTGCAGCATCTTGCAAAGATTTCCATCTGATGGGGAGTTCAGCTCCATAGAATAGACTGTGTAGAGTATGGCTCTCATACTACATGAAAGGGGGTAAAATTGGTCTGTGATCTTTCATTTTCCAAAGACTTTTATCTGACGTGTGTACCCACCTTAACGCAACATAAAATGTGGAAAAAGTGGTCTGTCTGTCTGTATATATTTTATTATATCCACCCTTTAATACATATTGTTATTACTGCCTCACTGCTTTATTTTTAAGATTAATAAGTCCGATAGACATCCACAGAGTCCGGATCAGATAATTTATAGTATTTACTGCTGATATCCTCTCTTAATTGCATTGTAATTCACCAGATAATCATCAAAGCAGTTTCAAAGGGAGAAATATCTAACTAGATTATTCCAGGTTGTTAAAATGTGTTTCTGCCACTAGATGGCAACAGAGGTCTGCTGAATATTTTTTTCCCCTCTTTCTAACTTGCAATGCATTGGAGGTAAATCTTGGTGATGTTTCATCCACTGACCTGCGGTGATCGTTCAGAGTCAAACTTGACATCGGAAGACAATACTTTTTTTTTTTTTTCTTTTTTGTCTTATGGAGGGTTCCTCAGAAGCCATTAAAGGAGACCTGTTGTGACAGAGATCTGGAGCTGCCATTTTAAACTTTAAAAATAAAATGCCTTTCACCTGGGTGACTTGCTGATCCTTTTGGCTTCAGTCTGACACCTGTAAAAAGTATGCAGGGAATGGAGTTGGGGTGTATTTTGGCAGTACTGCGGAACATTGCAAAAATTAAACTTCTTATTCCCCAGAGTATCTTCCAACCCTAGTTATTGTTGTTAGCATTTGGTCATTCAGCTAACAACTCTCCCTTCTCAGTGTAACCATGGTTACTGCTGTACTGATGGTCATTTTAATGAAGAGACATCACACATCATTTCTTTGGGCAATTTTTTTTAAAACCCCTATTATAAATAGTAAAATGAATCTGCTTTATAGTATAGAATATATAATAAAAATATGTATGTACTGTATGTATGATATTCCAATAACCATAGCCAGTGGGAAATCCCTAGGGCAGCACGGTGGCATAGTAGTTAGCACTCTTGCCTTGCAGCTCCCCGGTTTGAATCCCAGCCAGGGCAATATCTGCATGGAATTTGTATGTTCTCCCCGTGTCTGCGTGGGTTTCCTCTGGGCACTCCGGTTTCCTCCCACTTCCTAAACACGTACAGATAAGTTAATTGGTTTCCCCCTAAAATTGTCCCTAGACTACCATGCATACACCACATGGTATATACATAGACATATGGTTAGGGTAGGGTTTAGATTGTGAGCCCCTCTGATGGACAGTTAAGTGACAAGACTATATACTATGTACAGTGCTGCAGAAGATGTAGCGCTGAATAAATACTAAATAATAATAGTAATGGATGCAGATCTCGCAGGGAAGCTGTGCTGAGTGGTGTAGCATTTACAATGAACCCTCTCATTGAATCATTACTAAGTGGAGAAAATAGTCACTAGGACAGATAGTAGAAGATCTGCCATCCAACACGGCAGGTTGGCAGGATCTCCAACCCTGGAGAGCAGCTATCAGTCATATAGCATGTGCCTGCTTGTTGCTGTATCCATAGGAGAAGGTGCTATTGCTCAGCTGTGCCTCAGGTCAGAGGGCCCCATTACTTTCAGTTATGCCTCTGGGTATAGAGGCCTTTTGGTATACCAGTTAGTTAGTTTTTTTTTTTTTTTCAGGGTATGCTCAACCTCTTGCCTAAACTGTATCCATGATGAGTTAGGGGCAATCTATGGTAACCCATACTTGGATCTGGAACCCAGATTTTTCAATGGTATTTCAAAGTGAATAGGGGACTTTGTCCTTCCTTACTTACTTCTCATATCCGATGCAGCCATTCCAGAGAAATCCTGTTTGGAGCAGTTTTGTGACCCAGAATGCATTGTGAAGAGCTTAAAGCTCTGTAAGGAATATGGGTGTTCCCAAGTTAGGGAGCCACTGTCATCTGTGACTACACTGCATAGACCAACTGACCACAGGGATCCATGGTACATGGATGGCATACACTGACCAAAACAGGCTATGTTACTCAGCCCAAATAGTCACAGAGGGCCACATTACAGAGACTGACTGCCCACAAAGGGCTAATTTACTCACACCGATTAATCATGAGCAGCACAGCGCTGAGTCCCCAGTACACACACACACACACACACACACACACACACACACACACACACACACACACGACCCCAGGGGGGCATGTTACCCAGACCGACTGCAACCAAGGGCCATGCTATGGAGACAGGCTAACTAAAATGGGAAATATATGTCGATTGACTGTCCACGAAGGACCATATTATTCAGACCAGCTGACCACAAGGGGTCATGTAACAGATTGACTGACCATAGGGAGCCATGTTACACATACCAGCTGTACACGGCCAATGTTGCACAGGCCAACTGACTACAGGATCTTGTTACAGTTTCGCAAACTGCCCAGCAGAACAAATGTGTAGCTTCCTGTGACCCAGAACTGTTACTTTCTTGTGGCTGTCGCACAATCTCTTGACTTTATTTATTTTTTTTTTTTTTACAAAGAACATGTGCGTGGTCAAATTGGAAAAGGATGGCGGGGAAGGTGAAATAAGGAGTATGGGCTTGATTGGCCCCTCCCATGCCTAGGCCCCATGTCGGGCTTGATAGGGCCCCTCCCATGCCTAGGCCTCATGTCAGGCTTGATGCGGCCCCTCCCATGTATAGGCCCCATGTTAGGCTTGATAGAGCCCCTCACATGCCTGGGCCCCATGTCAGGCTTGATAGAGCCCCTCACATGCCCGGGCCCCATGTCAGGCTTGATAGAGCCCCTCACATGCCTGGGACCCATGTCAGGCTTGATAGAGCCCCTCACATGCCTGGGCCCCATGTCAGGCTTGATCGAGCCCCTCACATGCCTGGGACCCATGTCAGGCTTGATAGAGCCACTCCCATACCTAGGCCCCATGTCAAGCTTGATAGGGCCCCTCCCATGCATAGGCCCCATGTCAGGCTTGATAGGGCCCCTCCCATGCCTGGGCCCCATGTCGAGCTTGATGTGGCCCCTCCCAAGCCTGGACCCCATGTCAGGCTTGATGCGGCCTCTCCCATGCCTAGGCTTCTTGTCATGGCCATTACCACAGCCTTGTATGCACCATGTCCTTTTAGTGCTTCCGTCAGCCATTTTGCAGTGTCACAGCCAGCGACAGGTTTTCTCGCCCTGCAGGCCGCCACCATTGACAAATGTAGCACAGATCACCTCTTCCTTGTCTTCCTGCACGCTCCTCTAATGTTGGCAAGTGGAAAGATGACAGGGCACTTTATAGGTATATTAAATATATATCACCAGCAATGGCACTTCAAACGGCAGCCATAATTCACATACGAGCGGTGTTTAATGTCCGCCGGTATGGTAATGTCAGCTGGTGCTCGGGGAGCCCACTGATAGCGCCGGGTTTGAAGACTGGTCTTGGGAATATAGTGACTTCAGTAAGGAATCCCTAATTACTCTCATTTACCCAAATGAAGGACAGATCAGAGACATCATAATGCAGAATTAAGTCATTAAGTCAGGCCATTATTTGTAGGGAAAAAAGGCGAGCGTAGAAGCAGCTCAGTGGGGGGCTCTTCTACGTTCCTTTGCTTTCTGCTGTCTGATATTACTCTGCATTCCCGCTCTCTCGCTTCACTTTCACCTTGGCTGTCAGTGCAGAACTTACATCGCCTGCCCTTTTCCCGTCCGCTTTTAAAAGTTATATTTAAAAGAAATACAAATTGCTTTCAGCTTCCTTCTTTTGTTAATTTAGTGAGTTCAGCCCCAAAATACATTTTTAAAGTGTAAGTCAGGTGCCCTAGGGTTTATTTAATATTTTACCTGCCCCCTTCCCCCACTAACCCCAAGTTTCTGAAAGATTAACTCTACAGTAAAACCCCCGTTATCTGAAACTCAAGCATCCGGAAGTCTCAACAAACCGGCATGCCTGAGGGGAGTAACGGGGGCAGTATATGTCTAATTTTCCACAGCAGAGGCATCTTACCGATCCTGCGGGCGCTGTCTTCCATACCTCCTGTAGCTCCCAGTGGCTTTCAGGTGACCTCTGTGTACGGCTCCCGGCATGTCATGAGACCTGATGGACGCCGGAAGGCAGTACATTTATAGTTTGCTGTGTTTTCTACAGCAGAAGCGACTTACCGATCCTCCAAGCGCTGTCTTCTGTACTTCCTGTAGCTCCCAGTAGCATTCCGGCATCCTCTGTCTGTGGGTTCCAGCATGTCATGTGACCCCTTAAGGGCCACGTGACATGCCAAGATCCGTACATGGATGCCCCCGGGAGCAGTAGGGAGTATAGAAGAGGGTGCCAGGAGGTTTGGTAAGTCGCTCCTGCTGCGGAAAACTCTGCAAATTATAAAAGTACTGCCTTCCAGCGTCCATGTACAGGTCATCAGGTCTATAATATGCCGGAACCCGTACACAGAGGACACCCGAAAGGCACTGGAAGCTACAGGAAGTATAGAAGACGGTGCCCAGAGGATCGTGGGGGGGGGGGGGGTGGAGGGTTTAAGGTTATTTAAGGTTAGTGTTATTACCTGCTGGTTGCTCAAGCAACGGGCAAGCAAATGTATCTGGCATCAGGCAATCCTGTATCTTGCTGTACTTATATATTATTCTCAAGGATTTCAGGTGACCATTTGGAAATAGGGACAGTATGGACATGCTGCTTAGCTCCTGGCTGAGCTGTATGTTCTGTTATTGGTGGCAGGAGAGGTGTGTGTGTGTGTGTGTGTGTCAGACGAATGCAATTATCACCTCTATCGCCTCGGACTCCAAAATGGGGCGTGGTTGAGTTGCCAATTAGGCCCTCCCATTTCCACTCAATCACAGGTCATGTGACTGATGAAGATCCCAATAATGACAGCATTCTCAGCCTTTTTTATTCTATTACACACAGGTGTGAAATTCACTGAAGGTAAGGAGTTAAAAAAACAGGACGTAATATAGTATAACGAATAATCCCATTATGCAACAGAGATAAGTGCATGGTTGTTAATAAAATTGTAGTTCTGGTATCTGAGTGCGTTAAATATATATATATATATATATATATAAATATATATATATATATATATATATATATATATATATATATATATATATATATATATATATATATATATATATATATATATATATATATTATTAATAAATATATATATATATTATTATATTTTTGTAAAATTACATTTTTTTTAAAAGACAGAGAATGGATAAAGGTTTTTCCCAGTTAGCAGCCATAAAGCTATGCTGAATCATATTAGGAAAATGTGAAACTGTCATTGTTTTATTGCCAAAAACACACCTTTATTGGTTTTTAGGAACTTTTTTTTTCTTTTTTTAAAGGCCAGAGGGTTCCAATATTACATAACTTCAGCCATGTACAGACCTTATATTACAGTGCCTGAATGGTTGTTCATTTTCAGATTAGGCGATTCCCCTTTGGCTTGAATACTTTGCCTTGAATACTTTGCTGTCTAAAGCTTTTACATATAAAGTGTAGTTAAGTAGTTTACTTTTAAGTGTGAAGTTTTGTGCTGTTCCCCAACCCTGCAGTGTGTTCACGCCTTCCTCCCTGCTAATCAGAGATGGATTAAGATATATTGGGGCCCTAGGCAGTGTTTGGGTCGATTTGGGGGCCCCTTGTGGTCTTTTTGGTAAGCTGAAGTGGAGAGGTCAGAGAAGATGGCTGGTGGGCCCCTTAACACACACTAGGCCTCAGACCCCTGCCTAGGTTGCCTGGGGGATGATCCTGCTCTCCTGCTAATCCAGGCAGGATTTGCCTACAGGCAAAGTAGGCCGAGTCGGGTAAAGGGTGCTGCAGGGCCGATGGACATTTAAGCGCCATAGGCCGTAATGTGAGTTACTGTAGCGGTGCTCAGTGAGTAATTTAGGCTCTAGCAAAATAATTAGATCAAATTATAAGGGGAAAAAAAAATCAGTTTGGATGAATTGCATCTTAGCCACGCTGTATGGTGCCTTGGAGAGGGATTAGTAACCCTGCAGGGAAATTTGCCACAGCAGGGTGAGACGTTTTTCAGCTTCACCCTGCACCCAAATCTCCAGGCGCCCTTCTTGCATATATGCTAGTAGGCATATACCTAGAGGTGGTTGGTAGTAAAGAGCCACCTAAATATGGGCACCCCCACCTCCTCCCATTGCCTGATGCTGTTGCCTGCTTTTTTACCTAAATGCAGAGGCTTTTACAAGAAAGGGCTGGTTCAGACGGACGCTTGCAGAGCGTTTACTGGCAGTGTTGGGAGCTTGGCGTTAAACGCTCGCATTCAAGTGAATGGGAGCGTTTGTACCAAGCTTTCACGCGCGTTTACAGGAACGCGGCGTTCGGGTCCCGATTTTCCCTGGCGTTCAAGGAGCCCCTGGAAGCTACATGTAGCTTCCAGGGGCGGCTAACCGCGACGGGTAATGTTCCCCTAGGGGAAGAAAAAACGCGACAGCATCCAAACACAACGCGAACGCTGCTGAAAGCCTCAACGCATTGCCGCCGCGACGCCAACGAATGCGATGCCTCCAAACGTCCGTCTGAACCAGCCCAAAATGCAACAGGTCCTTTACAATTACATATTCTTCTTTAAAGCAGACCTGAGATGAAAAACGAACTATAACAAGTAACTTGTCTCGTATCTTATCTAATCTTTAATCAATCCTGTGATACAATGAGAGCAGCCATATTCTGCTTGTCGTTATTACACAGGCAAGCTGCTCTGTATATCCAACCCTCAGCCTGTGAAAACTCCACTCCTCTCCTCCCCTCTCCGCTCCCTTGCCTCTGAAATCTCTGGCTGGTAATACCACCTCCTCCTCCTTCGGGAAAAGCCACCTCCTCCCCAGACTGAGCTCCCACGACCACTTGCTACACTGGACTCAAAATGCCTAGGTGCTGGATGAGCTGTGGGTGAGGCTTGTTTAGTTTATAGGGGATTAGGGTATAAAACAAACAAAGTATTTGGCTTGAGGAGTGCCCTATAAACTATATGTAAGTGGCACAATCATACAATGAGCAAAAGTTTATCTCGGATCCACTTTAAAGTTCTTTACCTCTGTCACTAGCCTCTAGGTTAGTGATGCGCGCTGTTGCTATGTGGGGAAGAGAGGGCCAACAGAGCTGCACATGGGGAGCATCACAGAGTGGGTGGAATGAAGGGGAGAACAATGCCCTTGGTCAGGGCTCAGCCGAGTCCATGTGGATCACTTATTAATGCAACAAAGGGGATCTGGGGCCACTGTACTTACGTTATATTCTTTGCATTGGCTGTTATCATCCACTTCAGCCTAGATCACTCCAGCTTGTGTACATAGCTTTTAATACAAAAACTACTACACACACTAGATTTTTATTGGCCAATGAAAGACTGTTCACAATTCTAAAGTAATATCGGACAGAGGCGCCCTACTTAATTCAAACTTAATAACAGTTGCTCCTTTTTAATTACCTGAGGAATCTGGCTGTTGACCCGCGAAACGCGTTGCAGCATTTATTGAGTAAGAAATAGGTGTTTGTTCATTACTGAAATTGACGTATCGAGTCTTCAATTGGGAGGTAAGTCCACCACTACCTCCCTTCTTGTTTTTAATACATTTCATTCTGCTCTGGCGCCTCTGTTCTCATATTACTTCAGTTTATCCACCTTGGCGGAGGGAGGTTACCCTCCTTTTTTCTACATCTACACAGAGTAACGTCTTAACCTGAGTGGGATCAGGTCATTTTTCCCACCAGCACATAGTCATTGCATTGGAGGTAACCCACCCTTGTGAGTAGTATCTCATACCAATTTTGCATATACAGTACTTTATACTAAACTTACTACACTATAGTGGGCTCTTGATTGTCTCCCTCTTTGTTTACAAATCTAGTGAGAGTGCCAGTTTCTGCCAATGCCAACTGACAGTGCCGTGAGTGATGTGTCTTGTTGGATCAGTAGTGACTAACCTCTGTTGTACTTATATTTTTTTTTTCTCCTCCTATTGGCCCCGCAGAGGGCTACCTCTCCATTGTCCTCTCCCCACTTAAGGCTGCCCAGCACATTATCTCTTCATCGATTCATTTCCAGGTTATTCTCAAAAAGCACTTTCGGAACAATATAACAATAAAAGTCTTTGCTTAGCTTAACACTGCTTTGGCGTTTTTTAGAATTGTGCCTGGAAATGGACTTTAATTTGACACATTTTTGGATTTTCATTCAAACATTTCTTAAGAAGTAGTTGGGCTTTCTTTAAGTTTTATCGAATGTGGAAGTTTGTACGCAGTCAATTAGGCAGCATCCAGCCACTGGCTTCTGTTGGCAAACAAGCCCGATTGTAGCTGGAAGTTGTCCCTGCTTTGTTTACCTTGGCATCCTCCCCGATACCAATTGAACAGCTGAAAGAATGGCAGTTTTGTCTTCAAGCAGAGCCTGAATGAGAGTCTTTTCTGTTGTGCCGTAGCGTAGCTCTGTCCCCGGCAGCTAAGGATGAAAGTCGGGTGAGTTTTGAGACTGTTCACCAGGCCTGTTCACGCTGGAGAAACAAGCCAGCCATGTAGCTCCGGATGGTATATCAAACAAAACGTGTTGTTACTGCTAGCTTTCAGGTAGTGAATGGTATTCTTAGTGTAATTATTTGCTAATTGGTGCCCCCCGTGGAGCAACAGAGGTAATGCATGAGGGTGAATGAAGCTAAGGGCTAAGCCAATTGTCAAAGTTATTAGTCCAGTAGGGCAATTTGATGCTTTTACCTGTTATAAATTTGAGGCCAGTGTTACAGAAAATTGTGCAGGTGAATATATTTAGTTTGTCGTAGGCTGTTACAGTGTAATCTCGTAAACTCTGATCTAGTAAAACTACCGGTATAATAAACTACGGTAAATGCCCAGGTCCTGGCCAAGCACCATTATATGGGAAGAATGCTATAGCAAACCCGAATAAAATAGAACTTCTGCTATAGTAAACCAGGTTTTTGGTCCTTGAAGTATCCTGTATCCGTTGTACAGAAATATCAAAAGTTTCTTTTTTTTTGGCTTGAGAAATCTGATCAAATGTCAGTTTTTCGATGAAAGTAGATAGGGAGTGGTGGATCGGGAGGGTAGATCGTGAATTTTTTTTTCATACTTCAGGAAAGTATGTGATACATTGGTCAGATTTTTCAAATGTTACAATCCAATCAGAAAGACTGAAAATAAAAACATGTATTGTGTGGGTCTACCCACGCATTAACCTACCCTCACCTGTCTTGGTAGATCACATTGGGGTACACCTATACACACTGATTTTTACCCAATCAGACCATGAGGAGTGATCCTCTCGGCCACGGCGAGTGTGTACTTAAAGAGAACCCGAGGCGGGTTTGTGAAATCATTAGGACACAGAGGCATGCTCTGTATACAATCACTTGCCTCTGTGTCCTTGCATTGTGCCTCCAGCCCCCCCCCCCCCCCCCCCCCCGGGCTCTGCTGTCCCCCATTAAAAAAAAGTGCCAGGCTAGCGACACGCAGACTGCTATTTACCTTAGCCTGTCAGTCACTGCCACTCCCCCACCTCCTGTATTACACGGCTCCCCTGCCTGTGTCCCTTCCCTCCCCGCCTCCGTAAGCTGATTGGAGGAAGAAGCGGCGGTGACTGACAGGGTGCACTAGCGATCGGCAAAACGCCGGCGATTCACTTGTTCAATCGCATTGCAGCTAGTGGAAAAAGGCCCCAACTCTCACCCAGGTATTGTGGAACACCGCAATCCCCAGGTAAGAAAAAGCTCTTTCATGAACCCTAAAAAAGATATTGATGTTGACAACAACTGATAGACATGAAAGGACACCACCACTTGCCTGGCTGTGCTGTTTATTTTCTGCCTCTAATGCTTTTAACCACAGACCCTGAACAAGCATGCAGATCCGATGTCTGACTGAAGTTTGACTGCATTTGCCACATGCTTATTTCAGGTGGGTGATTCAGAAACTACTGCATTCAAAGAGATCAGCAGGGCTGCCAGGCAACTGGTATTGTTTAAAAGGAAATGAATATGGCAGCTTCCATATCCCTCTCAGGTCAATTGTCCTTTAAATCTTTCAAGTTGTGTTTCGGCCTGGGCTTTGGTGGTAACAGTTGGACAATGTGTATATCCTGGCTTTACCTGACCATCGCTTCCTCCAATTGGCCTTCACACCCGCCTGCTTCCAGCCACCCCGCCTCACTCCTCCTCACCTTGTTTATCTGTAAATCCCTTTCTACATGCAATTTGAATAAACTGCAGCTAGAGCCCCGTCTGCAAATTTCCTCCATTGGCCAGCCAGGCTATCTCTTAAGACCGGCAACGTGGTGATAAAAACAGTAATTAAACGAGAGCAAACGATAACATTTCCTAACAAACAGCCTCACGTTTGGGGCCGGCTCTCCACACGTTCGCTGGATGCCGCTGAATATGCAAACCCGGGCCTGGCCTAATTTTTCCAGGCCTTTCTTGTGCGTGAAGCGGCTGTTCAGGTTAGGCTGCGGCAGGCGCTGCCCGCCAGGTGTTCCTGTATTAAAATACCAGATTGTTACTTAACTCCCGTATACACATGGAAAGCATTAGAAATCTATTTAGAGTGAGCTTTGCTCGAATGATAACATTGTGTTTAATTCCCAGGCACAGCAATTTAAACAATTGCTCTGCCATGTGTTGGCTGCTGAATTGAATATCCTGCAAGCTGAGAATTCACCTCATTGTTGCCGGAGATTAACTCAGAGGAGCCTCCGTAAGACGGCGACGCAACAATCCCACTAATTCACGTGTCAAAGCACACATTTCACCGCGCATTAAAATGTTTACTCCAGGCACCAAAGTTTTAAGAGCCGCAAGCCCTCATTCCCCCCCCCTCCCCCTCCACACACACACACACACAGCCGTGAGAATTAGTTTTTAACTAGAGTGCTGTCGTTTACAGGTTTTAGCATCCCAATTTACGGTCATGTGACTGCCTAGCAGCATTACTCTGTGGCACATATTCATTATACAGCGCTATGACGTTTATTCTGTGTCATGTCACAGCCTCACCTTATCCATTCACTTGATTATTGCCGGGTTACCATAGGATAGGCCGGCTAACTTCAGGAGAAAGGGCGACAAGCTGAAGGGAAAGGGACTAAATCACATAAGTGCATAACTGGGTGCTAAAAGCTATAAGTTACAACGCCGTAATCTAAACACAAATTATTGATGTTGCTTGTGGTGGGATGAGTGAAACCTTAAAGGTCAACTGTAACAAGGGATATGGAGGCTGCCATATTTATTTCTTTTTAAAAGGTTCTGAACCTAAAAAAAAAAGCCAGTTACTGGGGAACGGAGGGTGACGCGGGGCACCAGAGGCGCTGTAAGCATCTGCACAACTCCCCACACACAGAGTAGGTGTTATCTTTTAAATCTTTTAAGCACTAAGGTATCCTTTAAATGCAGCCAAATGGCAGGGTTTGTAGCCCCACTCGTGTCAGTATTTTACAAGCAGTGTGGTTACCCGGCAGTTAAAAACCTGCTGGCTAATATGCAATTAACTTCTTCTCCTGGGAGATAATTTTCATCTTCTCTTCTCAGCATTTTACAATTAAAAACATACCAAAAAGTTGTTGAAAAAGTACCATCAAATATATTTTGAGTGTTTTCTGGCTTGCTGATGGTTTAAAAGGCATTTTATGGCAATGTGTGAAAATATCACCGAGGAGAAAATTCAGGTGAAAAAATGGAATTGCATATGGGTTGTTGTCTAAGCACGGCCGAGCTCAAATGCGACTCAATGCTGCAGCTGCCTTTCCATCACCCATGCCGATTGTTAGCAAGCTGTCAAAGGATGTACCTAAGAGGATGGGTTAGTGTTCAGCGATTGAGAGAGAACACAGACCCAAAAAATAGTGTTGTAGCCAAAACCCAAAACATAGATTATGGCTGTATCCACTATCGGTACTGATACGCTACATGGAAGCCCAACACCTCAACTCAACATGTTAGATTCATACTTGCCCCTTCTTTTTGGTTGCCATAGGCAAAGACTTCTATTTCCTGTACTCCATATTCTTGTGGGAATCTGGCTCCTTATTCCTTATTTGTATTTAATTTAGGAAAAACTTCCACCCATGACCCCCTGCACTTAATTAACAACAAGGATTGGATGTCAGCCCACTTTGCAATAGAAAATTGAGCTTTAATGGAAGATCAGTGAAACCCAATTAAGCGCCCAGACATTTTCTCTGAGCTGGGTTAACAAGTTAATTACATTTTAATCAGAAAAATAACGGCCACCTGCCCTGACGTTTTTGCGTTAGATTTCAACACCTGAGCGGCCCGGCCATCAAGACAGTGTAAACGCACTTTGTTTTATGTCTGCTGCAAGGCCCTGTGATCTTCTGGCGGTGGGAAGATGTCAGAAAGTTTTTATGATGCCAAATAAGTTATCAGCTGTTTTTATAATGCGGTCTTTTGGGGGCACAGCTTCATTATGTCTGTGTGGTTGTATTTTATTATATTTGCTGGAGATGACAGATCATAACACCGGAGAAAGAGGAAGAAAAGGGGATTATTATTATTGCTTAATGTCTGCAGAGCAAACTTGTGGGAACTAAAGAGGACCTCCACTTCTGGAAAACCCACGAAAGCTTTGTTCAGTTACCCATTTGAATAGTAAGTTTGCATATCAGTTAATTAAGCATTTCTGTATTTGGTAATTTAAAAAGAACAGCTGATTTTATGCACTGAACCGATTGCCGCACTGAAAAGTAAAATTACCGACTAGTGATGCAATTTACCCATTTGTGCGGTAAATACTTCAAGAAACTGCAATTCACAAAGATTAAAGTATTTGGTAAATCAAGTATTCAGTGTTTACCTTCAGCTCTTACCAGCCAGTAACTCACAATCTCCATGCGGTAACATTGACAGATGTAGCAGACAGCCAATAGGGAGAGACACACAGCCCTACTTCTCACCCCATTTGATCCGATACTCTGGAGAGCGGGACTTCAGAACGTCAGAGCAGGAGAAGGAGACATTTAAAAAGGCTTTTCTGTATACCTTTTAGATGTGCATATCTAGAAACTGGTATACAGAAGATCTCCCTCTAGTGGCTGCAGCACATCTAAAGGGATTCCGAGGATGCACTGGACAGAAAAAACCCAACTCCTGCACACCACTTGTGGAAAGACTCGCAACTTCCTGCCTGACCTCCTCCCCAGCTAGTGAAACTACCAAGCAAGGCTTAGTGAATTGAAGAATGGGTTTTTGTGCTTTTTCCGGTATATTACCTAACTTCTACTGCATGTGGTAAATCTTAGTGAATTTGGGAAAAAAGTTTAAAATACCGGTATTTTACCGACTTAAATTATTTTACCAAGCTGCCCTTAATAAATTGAGGCCAGTGTTTTCTACATTGTAAATCTGTACCTTTTTGCAGTGAATATATTGATTACCTAGCTGGCTTCATCCTGTGGTGTAGAGTCTCACCTTGCTGAGAAAACAAAGCACTATTACAGGACAGGTATTGGCTAGACTCCTCCTCTCACTCCAGGAGGCAGCAGCCAGTCTCTCCCAGTGAGCCCTGATCACCCTCACCCACCGCCTCTCTCTGCTGAAAGAATAAATCTTTGTGGCCAGCATTGCAGCTGCAGCAGAGAATCTGCTGTGCTGTGCTGAGCTGCGGTGCTGGGCACAAAGGGTTAAACTCTCAGCAGCATAGGCAGGAGCTGGTGAGTGGACTAAGAGTTTAATAGCATAACAGATTTTGGAAGTATCTTTCTGCTTGACAGCCAAATACTTGAGTAATTCCTAGGCAGTCGAGCTGAAAGGCATGTGATCTGCGAACAGTAGTTTAATTTCAGTTGATCAGGAAAATAATTGCTCGCTCTCGGTTATCGATTGGTTGCCTGGTCTAAAGGTACCCAATAACAGTACCAATCCTCAATTATGCACCCCAGGTTGCCAACTCCCAGTGAATCCCACCTTGAGATCTAAATCTCAGTGAATCCCTGTATCTTCAAATCAAATCTTAATGAATTCCCCTACATTATCAAACCATAGTAAATCCCCCTAGAATCCCTCCAAAGATCAGTGAGTACCAGATCTCATCCCCTTCAAAAATCCAAGCTTCTCATCACATGGTACTTTACCCCTGGGGGTACTTGGGTTGGGTTCAGGGGGCACAGTGCATCTTTGAGACAAACTCTCATTCCTTGTGTATTTATTTCTCCACACTCCAGCATCCTCAATACACCTGCATAAAGTTTGCAAAAGTATTCAGCCCTCTTGAAGTTTTCCGCATTTTATCATATTACTGCCACAAACATTAATCATTTTTATTGGCATTCCACGTGAAAGACCAATACAAAGTGGTGTACACGTGAGAAGTGGAACGAAAATCATACATGATTCCAAACATTTAAAAAAAAAAAATAACTGCAAAGTGGGGTGTGCGTAATTACTCGGCCCCCTGAGTCAATACTTTGTAGAACCACCTTTTGCTGCAATTACAGCTGCCAGTCTTTTAGGGTATGTCTCTACCAGCTTTGCACATCTAGAGACTGAAATCCTTGCCCATTCTTCTTTGCAAAACAGCTCCAGCTCAGTCAGATTAGATGGACAGCGTTTGTGAACAGCAGTTTTCAGATCTTGCCACAGATTCTCGATTAGATTTTATTGGATTGGATTTGATTTTTTTGACTGGGCCAGTCTAACACATGGATATGTTTTGTTTTAAACTATTCCATTGTTGCCCTGGCTTTATGTTTAGGATCATTGTCCTGCAGGAAGGTGAACCTCCGCCCCAGTCTCAAGTCTTTTGCAGTCTCCAAGAGGTTTTCTTCCAAGTTTGCCCTGTATTTGGCTCCATCCATCTTCCCATCAACTCTGACCAGTTTCCCTGTCCCTGCTGAAGAGAAGCACCCCCAGAGGATGATGCTGACACCTTCATATTTGACAGTGGGGATGGTGTGTTCAGAGAGATGTGCAGTGTTAGTTTTCCGCCACACATAGCGTTTTGCATTTTGGCCAAAAAGTTCCATTTTGGTCTCATCTGACCAGAGCACCTTCTTCCAAATGTTTGCTGTGTCCCCCACATGGCTTGTGGCAAACTGCAAACGGGACTTCTTATGCTTTTCTGTTAACAATGGCTTTATTCTTGCCACTCTTCCATAAAGGCCAACTTTGTACAGTGCATGACTAATAGTTGTCCTATGGACAGAGTCTCCCCCCTGAGCTGTAGATCTCTGCAGCTCATCCAGAGTCACCATGGGTCTCTTGACTGCATTTCTGATCAGCGCTCTCCTTGTTCGGCCTGTGAGTTTAGGTGGACGGCCTTGTCTTGGTAGGTGTACAGTTGTGCCATACGCCTTCCATTCCTGAATGATCGCTTGAACAGTGCTCCATGGAATATGAAGGCTTTGGAAATCTTTGACTTGGTGACACACAAGAACGGCAGAAGGGCATAGACGGCCTTTCTGCTGTTCACTTCACCGGCACTGCGCAGCAGTACGATGCGCTACGATGCACTTGCATACTGCCGCATGCGTTCTGCCTGCAAGCGCAGAGCTGACCCATTCACTATAATAAATGGGATCAGCAACGCAGCAAGTAGCGGTGCAGATGACGTGCGATCGTATGCGCTGCGTTCTGATCGCACAGCCATCTGCGCTAGCTAGATGCGGATGAGACCTAAGGCTGCTTTTACACTTGGTGCAGTGCGATCTTTAACGATCGCACCGCACCATGCCCGAGAAGTCACACTGTGCGTTATAGCCGCGACGCAACAAAATCAGTGAGCCATACTTTCTATTGAAAGTATGCTTCACTTTCAAGGTTACTGCGAAAATTGTCAGTTTACGCACTGCTGGTGAATCAATGGAATCAGCGTTGATATGTGAAAATTGCTTTCGTCCTGAAGTGGTTAAACGCACTGTTTCACTTACCTGGGGCTTCTGCAAGCCCCCCGCAGCCATCCTGTCCTGCTCCAGTCCTCCACGAGCCTCTGTTCTCCCGCCGCCACTCCGTGTCTCGACTTATAAGTCGAGGCCAGCACAGCCCTGCCATGCGTATGTTTTCTGTGCGTTTCCCGCTGCAATAGCGCTATTGCAGACTGGATACACGTGACCAGAGCCGCGCAGGCACAGTGGCCCAGCGGCGAAACCGAAAGTAGCTGGCGGCGGGAGAACAGAGGCTCGTGGAGGACCGGCGCGGGACAGGACGGCTGCTGGGGGCTTGCAGAAGCCCCAGGTAAGTGAAACCATGTGTTTGAAATTTACCTACAGTTCCGCTTTAAACAGCATTTAATTTATAATGTGAAAATATCACAAATGGAAAAAACTTAGGAGAAAAAGTGAATTGGATCAGTCCACTGGGTTTAATTTACTAACATCTAATCAATCATTAACCCTCTGCACTTATGACACTCACAGCCAGCCCCTCCATCCACCGCTACGACAGAGGCCTCAGAGATCGGCTCCCAGCCTCCCACACCTAAGCAGGCAAGGAGGAGCTGCCGACCCAGAGCCCAGCAGTACCCCGCTACCCGGGGTGACCAGGACGCCACCAGCACTGCATGAGCAGCCTTCCTCCGCAGCCCGGGTTTGAGGAGGCTACAGGATCGCCCTCCACCACGTGGGCCGCTGCGATGGGGCCTAGGAGTCTAGGAGTCCAGGAAGCCAGCCGGAGCATAGGGGACACCCCACATGCTGGAGGCCTGACCACCACGGCTTCCCGCGGGGCCTCCCACGGGAAATCCAGAGAGGCCTTCACCAGCCGCAGCCCCCAGCCTGCTCGGCCACCCAGGGTCTACCCCTGCCACTGCCGCAGACCAGGTCAGCCTGCACCACCTCCCAGCCCTGAAGTTCAGCGAACTGCCTGCTTCTTCACCCAGCCGTGAAGACCCGCGTGGGGTGGGCCACCTGGCGTTTTTTCCACAGGGACGTTTTTCCACAGGGACGGCCACTACTCGGACTGACTGTTTGTATCCTGCAGCCCAAAAAGACTCTGCCTCTGTATCTCGCCCTGCCTTGGCTCTCTCTCTTTCTTCTACACTCTCTCTTAGCTATCCCTTCTCTCTTTCTCTCTCTCTGTCTATACACTCTCTTCCAGGACACACTGCGGGGATCTGGGACTGCTGCGGAGCTGAGCGAGCGCCACCGATAGACGGTAAGGCTGCTCCCCTCACACAGCACTCCAGACTCCCCCACGCGTCCTTTACTAGATTAAGGGCTCTGTGTATATGTGGGTGTATATATGTATATATGGGTATGTATGTATAGGTATATATATATATATATATATATATATATATATATATGTATGTATGTATGTATGTATGTATGTATGTATGTATGTATGTATGTATGTATGTATGTATGTATGTATGTATGTATGTATGTATGTATGTATGTATGTATGTATGTATGTATGTATGTATGTATGTATGTATGTATGTATGTATGTATGTATGTATGTACGTACGTACGTACGTACGTACGTACGTACGTACGTACGTACGTACGTACGTACGTACGTACGTACGTACGTACGTACGTACGTACGTACGTACGTACGTACGTACGTACGTACGTACGTACGTACGTGTGTATATATATATATATATATATATATATATATATATATATATATATATATATATATATATATATATAGGTATATGCTTACTGTACTACTGTACCTGATTGTATGTGTTGGATTGTACGCATGTGTTTGTACCATCTCCGACCCTGTTGTGCCAAAAATAATTCCGGGTACAACCCCCTTTGTACTTGGCGAAATAAATATGATTCTGATTCTGATCAGGCTGGAACACTAGCAGAATTAGAAACAACTAGCTTGCAAAATTATGCGATTGAAGAAAGGGGGATGTTGGCTTCCAAAATGGATTGCATGCAATAGCATTGTGTACTAGACCCTTACACCAGCGATGAGGTCTCCCCAATAATGGTAAGGGCCCTTACTCTACCTACACCAGTCAGCACGCAAGCAAACCTTTTATGCTCATAACCTGGAATTCCTGCTGAGGCCTGTCTGGTTCAACCGTTCTAGGAAGCTATTTTTCAGATTGCTTCTCTTACAAAAAAATACACTTACTAAAAGCTGACTTGTTATCAAAGCACTTAGCAAGTTGGAGATCGTCACTTCGCCGCCCTTGCTTGGCCACAGTGCCAGCCTGGGCTAGCGTGCAGATAAGGAGCAGAACCTACTCTCTGATTGACAATTCAGTCACTCTTGACATGTTTCGGGCAGCAATTCCTTCTTCGTCAGGTGATGTTCCAACTCTTTTATATGATTATATTCTGTTACATACTTATAACTAACATAATGAGTTTTTACCCTCGCAGTCATGCGCCATCTTGTGGACAAAACTCAACATTATCATTAAAAACATCACAAATTGTTAAATACAAACATTTGAATATATTTCTACAGTTGAATTCATTAATACAAAAGTAAAGCATGTTGCTGTATGTCTAAAAGCATGTTCTGTATATACTCCGAGGAAGGAGCCATTTACATGAGCACAGGATTAGAATTCTGGAAAGCTGTAAAGATCACTGTTGACATGGTATCCCATTGAGCCATATCAAACCCTGCCATAGACTGAGGAGGACCAACAGTCCGAAACAGGCTGCCTGCATGTTGGGTTGATGTGGCTCTGTAAAATTTAAAGCTATAGGCTTGCTATACACCAGCCTGGTGTCGGGGGCATAAAGAGATAATTTGCACATGCAGCAGTGTGCATTGTAGGTAACCACCGTAACACAGTTAAGTGTACCAGGGATGGTACACTATGACTAATTTATACTTACCTTGGGCTTCCTTCAGCCTCATAAGCACCGTGGCCTCCCTCGCTGTCCTCTTTAGCCCCTCCATTCTGGCGGTACATCGTGTTTATTTTAAATAATTTTACTTGATTCAGGATTTCTTTCATAGATTTTAAAGGAAAAAAGACTTAAAAGAGTCTCTGTAACAAAATGTTTAGCCTTATTTCTTGTATCCTATAAGTTCCTATGCCTGTTCTAATGTGCTCTGTCTAACTGCAGCCTGTAATATATGTAATCTTCTTTTCTTTGTCAAGCTTTGTCAACCCATGAAGGAATGCACTGCCTCTGCTGTGATAGGGAGAAGTTATGCATGTCCCCTCCACGCCCTCTGCATGTTCTGTGTGTATGCTTTGTTTATCCCTCACAGACAGGTCTCTGCTCTGAGTTTCAGCTTGTCTGAGGGGGGAGGGAGCTGCCCATGCTGAGAAACTGTGAGGATGCCTGACTGCAGTGCAGATAACTCACTATGTAATAAACACTTGTAGTATACTGTATCATGATAAAAACTTGTAATATACTGTAACACACACACACACACACACACACACACCTTCCTGGCTATACTGTAACATGACACACACACACACACACACACACACACACACACACACACACACACACACACACACACACACACACACACACACACACACACACACACACACACACACACACCTTCCTGGTTATCAGCCATGTTTCTTGTTTGTAAACACTGCCTAAAACTGGCGGTTGACAGCCAGGATCACGACGGAGAGCGGCGGAAGTGGCAAGGAGGGATCCAGGAGATCACAGTGACTCGATTGGTAGTTTTTTTTTTTTTATTGTACAAATCGGACAGTACAGATTCTCTTTAACTGTTATGTTTTTGTTTTTCACCACAGCTTTACCTTGGTTAATGTCAATCCAATATTATAAAACCATTGGATTCAATTATATAAAAAAAATCCTGGTGAATTCAAGTTAAACAGTGTAGGGATGGAAGTACTGCGACCAAGTAAACTATTTTTCATATTTGAGTTGGTGTTACATATATTAATATTACATCGGTAGCATATTTCTGGTCAGCTGTGTTTTCCCAGCTATAAATAGTAGATTTTTTTATTTCCCCCCCCCCCTCCTGTGACAGCCTTGGAAAAGGTCAGTGTACTGCTGGTCTCTGGTCCAGCCCCCTCCCCTGCTGTCTCAGCCAGTTAGCGGTAAGATGATGTGACCACTTTCCTTAACCATTTGAAGACGAGAGGGGCAGTCATTAGCTGTTCAGAACCCTTTCCTTATTTGACCCACTCAGCTCCAAAAGAAGACAAACCCCAAGTATTACCAAGGCAGAGCACTCAAAACTTTTTCCCTAGCTCGGCATCTGACAAATCTTAGCGTGAGAAAAAAAAATCTGGTTCTAGAATCTTAAAACCACATTGAGCTGGTGAGAGGAATGCATGGAATTACAAGCTTCTTCTCCTTTAGAAACATATACACAAAGCTCCTGCAGACAGTAGGAACTGACAACTAAGACTAGGAAATGTTGACAATTTCTTGATTTGCCTGGGTAGCTTATGTATGGAAAGCATTAACTATTTATAAAATGCATTATGAATCGAGCTCCTTCAAGCTACAGCAGCTCCTCGATGACATTTTCAGCAGAAATCATCAGACTTGCATTTTGGTCCGAGTACAAATTTATATACAGTCGATTGTTACGAAGCGAGAATCTTAGGATCCTTTTAAAGCTTGGTCCCCCTCCTCCGCAATTCCTCTTAATTATCCCCTTCAGATGGGATGTTTGGCTGTCAGCGAGTTTGATTAGAAAAATTGAACGGGTTGGAGACGCGAAAGAAACTTCTTTTTCGAGAGCGAGGGATAATGGGTATTTTTTCTTCTTCTTCACTTCCCAGCAACATGGCTGTAAGGATGAGGCTTTTTATGTGCCAGGCTGCCAAATGTACATTAATTTTGACCTTGATGGTGGCAATAAGTTAAGTAGCTTTACACTCTGACATAAAAGAAAGAGGTTGGTAACCAGGCCATGTTTTTTATTCCTGATCTAGGGATGTTTATAAGCCCTGGAGAAGCTTCTGCAGAGAGACACTCGTGAATGTTTTTGTTTTTCGCTGATCATCATCATTATAATGGGAAATGGTCATATTATCCAGAGGGAAATTTAAATTACTGAGGCACTCTAAAATCATCAACTTATGCTTTAAAATGAACTCCTTTTTAGCTCCGTAAGCTGTACAATACTTTTTTCCCTTACAGTTGGTTGAGGCCTGTACAGAAGTGCAACTTTTTTAGTAGCAAAACTGATTGCACAACTATGGTAAGTCTAATTCAGGGCAGCACAGTGGAGGTGTGCATATTACTCTCGCCTTGCAGCGCTTGGTCCCCGGGTCCCAACCGGGATTCTATCTGCACAGAGTTTGTATGTTCTCCCTGTGTATGTGTGCGCGGGCCTCCTCCAGCCACTCCGGTTTCCTCCAATATCTCAAAGAAACATACAAATAAGTTAATTGGCTCCTCCCTAAAAATTGGCCCTAGACTACAATACAGTGTAGACATATGACTATGGTAGGGATTAGATTGTGAACCTCTCTGTGTGACAGTTACCATAAGTGACAAGACAATATACTCTGCACATCGCTGCGGAAGATGTCAACGATATATAAATACTAAGTAATAACATAGCTCTGGTTCCAAATAATGGCTGATTTACACCTAAGGCTTTTAAAAATATGTAAATTATCAAGACCTGCACTCACCGTCTTTCCTACTCTGGATTTCTTGTACCTTCACTCCTGTATAGTTTTTATTTTTTTCTGCCTACCTTCTGGTATATTTACCTCCACTCTCTCTCTACAACTATAGTACTCAATCTATCGCTTAATTATTTATTGAATTGAATTCAAATAAGTAGCAAACAATGATGTAACAGATCCCGGAACAAGGAACGTGCTTATGAACAGGGCTGTGGGGTCGGTGCAAAAATCATCCAACTCTTCAGTTTATGAAACCACCGAACCCAGATACCCAAAATTACTCCGACTCCACAGTCCTTTCAAGGCTATGGGGTGGGTACAAAAATCATTTCACTCCGACTCCTCAGTTAATAAAACTTCCAATTCCAGGTACCCAAAAATTGGTCTGGCTCCAACTTCACAGCCCTGCTTATGAAGATAAAGGTGGCCATACATTCATCGATTTTCTTATTTGATTCCTTGCGGATTCGATTCATTTGCTGGGAATTGATTCCCCAAAATGTCAGATCGATCGATTTTTATTTTTTTTTTTTGGATAGATTTTGACTGCAAATCGATCAAGAATGTCAATCGAAAAGGGTTTGAAAGTTTGAAAAAAAACAAAGAAAAAGTGCAACTTGGGTTATTCAAAGTGCTTGTTTTAGATCATTTCAGTTGTCTTTTCGAAGTGTGTACAGGAGTCTCCTGACAAATGTCTATGGATAACACCATAGTGATCAAACATGTTGAATACCATGCTGGATTGCTATTATGTACTGCTGCAAGTATCTGCACCTTGCTACCGATGTTCTCCCCTCAGTCCGCTCTGTAGAGCTGGGAAAGGCGGTTGGAAAGTAACAAAAATTATTATTTTGAAAGACCATTATTGCAGCAGGCGTGTGTTCTGTGATATCTGCAAGCAACACGATCCTTTCAACCTGCAAAAATTGCTCACTGTATTGCATGAGGTTGGACCAGTGTTCGAGGCCAGGATCTATGTAACATTCAGCACAGACAAATGGACAGCTGGCTTGATTCACTTGGGGAACAAGCAATCTGCCTGTTCGGATTGTTTGCTATTTTTCTCCCACACGGTAATGGCAGATTCTTGCCTCACTTTCCATCTGTTTTTTTTCCCCCTTTATAAATGAATATAGAAGCTTGGATTGGTTCAGTTTGTATACTGTACAAAGACTCCTTATGGGGTGTGCATGTTATACGTTTAATAGAATATTATTTTAAAACTACCTTAGCCTGTTTAAAAACGGGCTAGGTCTGTCAGTAATCCGCCATGCGCGCACCCGCACACACGAGCGGCCCTTCTGGCCCCGTCGTCCTCCCGCTCTCGGCAGTGTCTCTGTGTCTTGTCCCTGCACATGCGCACACATGGACAGACGCAGGGACACTTGCCTATTATTAGGTAGGATACAAATAAATAATACAAAATTACATTTGTTTAAAAAAAGACAAATCTGACTCTATTGCAATAAAAAAAAAAAAAGCATAATTACCAATTCGTAGATACTTGTTTCCTCCTCAGAAACCTTTTGTTACCTATTCCTACCCAATCACTCACCTTCCCAGTTACCCAATCTGGAGCTAAACCTTTCTACTAGCGATTGATACTCAACCAAACCGCCTGATTGTTTGGTTTTGGTCTGGTGGACGATAGTTGGGCATGTGTACTCTTTGCAAACGACTAGACGAGCGACTGATAACAGGCGGTTGGCCGATTCATCCGGTGGGTCAACTCACAGGACTGTTGGGCTGATATTGTGCAGCTGGCCACGTGTATACAAGTCATTTGGACAACATACTTGTTTTGACTGCGGCCATGCCGTGCAATCTGTCGTTTCCCTTGCACGGTCAGTATGTTAATGAGTTAGACGTTCAGTTGGTTGGTGTGTGGGAAAATACAAGTCGTGCAAACGGTTTGTGTTTATTTTAAATAATTTTACTCATTTCAATTTCACTTTAAAACATCAGGGAACACAGCACGCAATAGGTAAGGGATGTGGCACTGGCTATGGGTGATGGGAATTAATTGCTAGTTAATAACTAATTAGGACAGAGGAGGGAGAGGAAGGATAAGCAATTTAGTGATGGCGGGTTTAAAAGTGATATTCCGCTGTTGTGGATAAATGGCAATCCCTTCAGTTAAGATATGTATATTACAAGACATTTTACTATCATTTCAAATTTGTTATCTTTGTTTTTATCTGCAAATATGGGTACCGTCTCACTGTACATGAGTAGCTCTGGATGTGAGTCTTGGCATAAAGAGATAATTGTTATATTTGGGAGTGGTGCATTATGGGAAACCACAGTTGCTCACTTAACCTCTTGTGGGTGGCAATGATAGAAATCTATGCCCTGTTTCAAAGCTGTTATTCCTGCCAGGGTGTAGACTTCAACCACTCCTGCCGCGTGATCCGCTTACTCTCGCCATATGCACAACTCTGTCGTCACTGCAGCCCGCTTGCTCTGCTGTCAAGCTTGACAGCAGAGCTTTGTATGTCGGTCAGGAGCTAATTTCATTGGTTCCTGAACCCGTGACCACCGTGAGTCAATCACCGTGATCGCAGCTCGGCTTTGGGAGACAAAAAGCGCTATTGCACTGCTGCATGCATTTTGTTGGGCAAGCACAGTGTGCAATGGGATCAGCAGCGCAGTGCACAGAGTCCACACTTGGTGGAGGGTTGTACCCTTCCTTCTTCTACTACAGAGAGCGACTTTTTATTCCTGAGTGGGGTCAGGACAATCTCCCCACCTGCTTTGACAGTGGTTGCCTGATTGGAAACCCTGGTTTGTGAGTATTAAATTAATATTATTACTCTTCCAATTATACATTACCAGTACATACTACACTATATTGGGCTCTTGGTGCTCTCTCTTTTTCTCATGCAGTGCACAGAGGCACAGATAGCATGCGATGGTGTGCATTGCGTTCCGATCTCACGGCCAGTCTGCGTCAATGATGTGAACGAGCCCCAAGGGGCCAGAGACTGATCATACAAAAGTTCTGTGTTAAGAAGGCAAAAGTATACTCAGTGTTGCTTTTTAGTAGAAGTGAAAATAATGTAATAAAAAAGTGCTTCATTTTTACAATAATTATGTATAGATGATTTAGTCAGTGTTTGCCCATTGTAAAATATTTTAAATCCCTGATTTATATTCTGACATTTATCACATGGTGACATTTTTACTGTTGGCAGGTGATGTAGCTGCTGCTTGCTGTTTTGGCAGTTGGAAACAGCTGTAAACAGCTATTTCCCACAATGCAACAGGGTTCACAGACAGGAAACTGCCAAGAGTACGTACTCAGAATTTCTTTGTGGGAGGGGTTTCACCACAATATCAGCCATACAGCGACCCTGATGGTCTGTTTGTGAAAATGAATATATTTCTCATGTAAAAGGGGGTATCAGCTACTGATTGGGATAAAGTTCAATTCTTGGTCGGAGTTTCTCTTTAAACTTTTCTAATGGTTCCTGGTCGCCATGGGCTATTTGGGTATTCTGTGTTACTGGATTGGTAACCTCAAAATGCCTATTAAATGCTTCAATTTGGTGATTCATTTTTGATGACTTTAAATTTAAAACAATGAAATTCTGTCAGTAACACTGTTACGTCATAGCAAATGTTTTTTAATGTATTTGAAAGATCACTTTAAAGGTGCATACACATGTTCGATTGTCGCTCGCAGGGATCAGAACTTAAAAAGGATCTGTATCGATAAAAAATACCACTGGGGGTAATCACAGAGTACTGTATAGAGTACTGTATAGATGCATTGCTAGGCTATGGCACGATGGAGTGGCTTCCAGCAGGTATTGAGGGGGTGTAATGCACTCAGATGAAATGACCTGATACTCCGGATCTTGCATTGTGTGGCTGTACACAAACAGGTCTAAACTGTGCTGAATCTGCCAACAGGCCCTTCACTTCCATATATCTAGACTATCGTGTGTATGATGTTTTCCAGTTGAAGCAGGCAAACCATCCATCAAGTTTTCCGGGGTGCTTGGTGAAGTGGCATAGGCAATGCCACAATTCAAATCAGTCCACAAATCTCACCAGCACACCACCAGTCAAAGCACACCCTTTATTGTGCCAGTTTCCACAGTATTCCAACAATTGTTTCGGGGGC
This sequence comes from Hyperolius riggenbachi, assembly GCF_040937935.1. Classification (NCBI taxonomy): domain Eukaryota; kingdom Metazoa; phylum Chordata; class Amphibia; order Anura; family Hyperoliidae; genus Hyperolius; species Hyperolius riggenbachi. Next base: position 63,034,331 of record NC_090655.1, read on the forward strand.
CTCGCAGGGTCCCCCTTTCTCAAGGCATGTGGTTACACTGTACGTACAAAACAATCCCTCTATATACATTTCTAATCCCCAATACCCCACCTAGAAAACGTGACCTTATAGCGACATCATATTAATTAGCATAGATAAACACCATCCTATTTCACATGCTGTAAAAGATCACAATACAATTTGTCTCAAACAAACATTGCTGGATGCACCATATGCAATCCTGCATCAAGACCTACCATCATGAGATGTGCCCAGATCGCCCTCGCTGTGTTTCAATGTTGCTTAGTAAAATTTGAATTCCCATGCCTTCCCCCCGTCCGTTATCCTGTACACACCGAGGGCGATCTGGGCGCATCTCATGATGGTAGGTCTTGATGCAGGATTGCATATGGTGCATCCAGAAATGTTTGTTTGAGGTGTGTGGGTGTGCTTTGACTGGTGGTGTGCTGGTGAGATTTGTGGACTAGCGTGTGTATGAGACTTCAGGGTCTGTTTGATCATATTAAAGGCCCTTTTGCACCAAAAATCCTAATCCGCTTTTGTCACAGACCGCGAGCCGGTCTGCGGGTGGGGTAAATCGATCAGCGTCAGAAATCCCCTTACACGGTCATTTGTTCATCACGAAGGGTAACCCGCATTCGCAATTTGATGAACTGACTCGCGAAGGGAGCGTTCTGATACCAACCGAATCACTCCACACACATATACAATTCAAAGATCTGCCACCAAGCGAGTTACACAGCCCGCTACTGTAATTTTACTAGGACTTGGAGAACGCTATATTAACCCTTAGCAGTATGCAAGAATCTGGGTCAGATCGTTATGTCTGGGCCGGGTTCTCGCATACGGGTTATAAATGTATACTTCTATTAAACACAGGGTAGCGAGTTCAGGAGAATAGGTACGATTGTGTATGTTCAGCAACAGGTCATAACCGCTAAACGATTTTTAAACGTTTAATAACACAAATGCATTACATACAGTTATATACACCTATTAACATATAAAACACAGAGCTTAAAAATAAAAGGAATAAAACAGAAAGTTCTTACTTAGTTAGCTGAGCAGTCCATTTGAATCATGAAGAAAATAGTCCAGTTTAAACGTAGGCATTCAGCTTAAAAGTCCTTTGTACACAACATGCGCCCGGTTCTTCCGTGAGCACATGTCTGGACTTCCCTAGTCGATGTAAATTGAAGAACTGGGTGGAGTTCCTTGCAAACGCTTTTTACTGACCAGAGTTTTGGGGCGGTCACTACCTGGAAAGTAGGTGTGTTGGAGGCAGGGTTACCTCCTGGCAAGTCAGGTTACCACCCACAGACTTGGAGCAAGGAATGTACCAATTATTAATAATTTGTGTAATTCCGCCCCAGATGGGTGCATCGCAGATCCGAGACCATATTCATAAGCAGCATGCGACTCTGTATTAAATGAGACTATACACGCCTAGTCTAACGAATTTGCTCTACGCATGCCGGATAAAGCGGTTTCTCAATTGATTCCTGATAGCTAGAGAAGGATAATTCATGTGAATTATAGACCTGTTTCCTAGGTATCAGGAAATGTAATTTTGGTCTTGCTGTGACAAACCTATTTTGAATTATTAATAAGTTAACGTTCCCTTTGTGTGAAGCTATACGCTTGGAGGGAAATTTTGAATCTCAACCAGTTTGAGCTGGTTTTCCTTTTGGGGAAAGATGAGCTATGTACCAAATGGCTTCTCGGCAGGGGAGCTAGCCAAGTGTGAATTCTGTCCTGACCTGAACAGGATGTGGGGGGAGGTTACTGTACTCAGTAAGAGAGAGGGAAATTGACATCTATTGTGCATTTACCCAAGACTGACAGGGACTGCGCACGACTATTGCGAAAATCGCTGGCGTTTACGCGCACGACCTCCGTAATGTTCGTCACATCTCCCTCCTACCAGCCGGACGCACAGAGTGGGTCTGCATGACCCGCTCTACGCGGCGCTTAGCTACTGACCGGGTTCTCGACTTCTTATCTGACTGCCCGTTAGACAACTCACCAGAAGCGTAAGGCCTCATGGTCCGGTGTGTCCCAGTGTCCGCTTTGCGGACGGTGCGATGCACACCAACAGGCTTACCGCTAAAGGCCTGGCTGGGTTTGCGTAGCGCTTCCTGTAAGGGAGAGAGTCGCTGGCTGACATCCGGGTCACTTCCTGACTCTCGGGTGTCAGCCTGCGAATCTGGAAGCAGCGTGGCATACCCCTGCTCTAACTGACTACACCTTGGCACAACATTTTGGTCAGCACAACCTAGGTGGACATTAGAGTACATTTTAAAAAACGAATTAGCCTTTACCTGGGTGGCGAGGCTTGCCCCTTCTCCAGGAAGGATAGAGGGTGGACCTGTGGGCAGTTTTGCACTGGGTTGCTTCTGCAAGGGGAAGACCTGCAAGGGTGAGACAGGGAAGGAACGGCCTGTCTCCACCAGCTGTTTGTTAACAGCAGACAATGGTGGAGCACTCTGGCTGTCATAGCAGGAGGGGAGGTCTAGGCCCCCAGCTGCCTGCTCTGACACCTGGCCTGCTTCCACTGCCCTGGACGGATATGACCCAGGCAAAACAAGACTGTTACCTCTTAGATTAGAGACTGTCACATTTAAACATACATCATTTTTAGCACTGTGAGATTCAGCATGAAAGCTATTAGCAACATCTGGTACAACATTAACATCACAGTTACGTTCATTTTTCACATGTACACAGGTATCTGGAACAACAGTGACAGGTTTAGAGTCAGACAAACCGTGACTAGACAGCTGTCCATTAGAAACAGGTACCGCTTCCTTCCCTCCTTCCCTAGGAGGGCTAGGTACCATTACCCTGGCTGCCTCCCTCTGTCCCACCCCAAGCTTGTACAGTACCTGAGTGGGTCCAGACTGGCAATCCGGGGTGTTGATCACAGGTTCATAAAAGGATCGTAGGGTGCCAAGATCGGTGCCCAACAGCACAGGCACTGGGATGTCATCTGTCACCCCCACAACTTTTGACTGGCGGCCCCTTCCCCAATCGAGAACAACACGAGCTTTGGCGATGCGTGCGTGTGCGCCACCAACTCCCAAAAGTGTGACACGCTCATTAGGCAGGAAATTCTCCCTGGCTACAAGATGAGAGCGAACCAAGGTAAGCTCTGCGCCTGTGTCACGGAAACCAACAGCGATCTGGTCGTTAACTTCCACGACTTGATGATTTCCGGAAAGTCGAGGATTTGCTGCTCCCATGACGAGGTAGGCGTGTGCAGTAGAGGATGCGCTAGCCACTTCTGCGCTAGGCTCTGGAGACGGCGTCCTCACCTCGGGGCAGGCAGACTTGAGGTGTCCTCGCTGTCCACAGTGGTAACACTTCGGAACATATGTGGCATCAGGCGGATGAGTTGCAGGTGCAGCATCCGGCCTCTGTGGCTGTGGGACCCGATTCCCACGGTTAGCAGGGGGAGGAGAGCTGGGTTGCATAGGTCTCCCCCCTCTCCAGCTCGGGACTGGAGGTTTGCGGCTGTCCGGCACACGGGTGGCCACAAAAGTGTCTGCAAGTTCTGCGGCAGCTTTGGCGGATTCAGGCTTCCGCTCCAAGACAAACTGCCGGACATCTGGAGTGCAGCAGTTCAGCAACTGCTCCTGTACGATGAGGTCCTCCAGACCTTGGTGAGAGTCTTTTTTGAGGCCCCGTGACCACTGCCTGAACACAGTCAGCAGGCGACTCTCCAGGTCGGTGTAAGAGTCGGTGTGGCCTTTCTGCAGGGAGCGAAACTTTTTGCGATAGACCTCTGGGGTCAACTGGTATTTGGCGATAATTGCAGCTTTTATCGCAGCATAGTCATTGTCTTTCTCAGCGGGTAAGTCCACAAACGCCTCAAGCGCTTTGTCCCGCAAGTTGGGTGTCAGATATCTCGCCCACTGCTCCTGGGGCAGATGATGCTGACGACAAGTCTTTTCAAATGAGTGTAAATAAGTGTCCGGGTCAGTTCCCTTCTCCATTTCTGGGAACTTAAATTTGGGAGTCCCAAATGGGCCTGCTGTGGGCCGGGGTTCCAGAGCACTTTGCGAGGGATTTTGGCCTTGCGCTCGCAGTTTGGCCATTTCAAGGTCATGTCTGCGTGCGGCTTCTCTCTCCTCTCTTTCCGCTACTTGCTCAGCCCGCCACCGGCGTTCTGAAGATTCCCGTTCAGCCTGGCGTTCTGCGCGGTCAGCATTTTCTCTGACAATCTGCATGTACAGCTCAGGATTTGTCTCCAACAGCCTTTGTAATCCAGGTTGCATTCCAGCATCAGGAACACAGAACAGGTTGGCATGGGCGGGCTCCTGCCGGCCACCATGCTCCTCAGCAGTTACAGCGACCGGTTCAGACGCGGTCCCGTTTTCCTCTGGGTCTGGAAGTGGGTTGCTTTGCTCCAACCGCTCACTTTCCTCTGCCCCAGTTACAGCACCGTCTGAACCAGGAGTGTGCTCTCCCAGCATCTGCTCTGGCTGGGTATCCAGTCGCAATAAGTCGTCAATCAATTGCGCTTTCTTTTTTCTATACGTCATAATGCCTTTTTCCTCACACAAGTTTGCTAGGTCTGCCACTGACATTTTCTTGTATCTTGCTACAGCCATTTTTGCCAAATAAAAGATAGGATAGGAAAAGAGATTGGGGGGGAACTCTGTGCTACACGTTTAGTCTATATAAATGGTAATGCACCGGTTATCGACCACAGATTTTTGATCTGTTCTGGCAGGTTAATCAAATAACGTTGCCGTTGATGTTCTGAACATACACAAATCCCAAAAAGCTGCCAAACAAATGTCACAGACCGCGAGCCGGTCTGCGGGTGGGGTAAATCGATCAGCGTCAGAAATCCCCTTACACGGTCATTTGTTCATCACGAAGGGTAACCCGCATTCGCAATTTGATGAACTGACTCGCGAAGGGAGCGTTCTGATACCAACCGAATCACTCCACACACATATACAATTCAAAGATCTGCCACCAAGCGAGTTACACAGCCCGCTACTGTAATTTTACTAGGACTTGGAGAACGCTATATTAACCCTTAGCAGTATGCAAGAATCTGGGTCAGATCGTTATGTCTGGGCCGGGTTCTCGCATACGGGTTATAAATGTATACTTCTATTAAACACAGGGTAGCGAGTTCAGGAGAATAGGTACGATTGTGTATGTTCAGCAACAGGTCATAACCGCTAAACGATTTTTAAACGTTTAATAACACAAATGCATTACATACAGTTATATACACCTATTAACATATAAAACACAGAGCTTAAAAATAAAAGGAATAAAACAGAAAGTTCTTACTTAGTTAGCTGAGCAGTCCATTTGAATCATGAAGAAAATAGTCCAGTTTAAACGTAGGCATTCAGCTTAAAAGTCCTTTGTACACAACATGCGCCCGGTTCTTCCGTGAGCACATGTCTGGACTTCCCTAGTCGATGTAAATTGAAGAACTGGGTGGAGTTCCTTGCAAACGCTTTTTACTGACCAGAGTTTTGGGGCGGTCACTACCTGGAAAGTAGGTGTGTTGGAGGCAGGGTTACCTCCTGGCAAGTCAGGTTACCACCCACAGACTTGGAGCAAGGAATGTACCAATTATTAATAATTTGTGTAATTCCGCCCCAGATGGGTGCATCGCAGATCCGAGACCATATTCATAAGCAGCATGCGACTCTGTATTAAATGAGACTATACACGCCTAGTCTAACGAATTTGCTCTACGCATGCCGGATAAAGCGGTTTCTCAATTGATTCCTGATAGCTAGAGAAGGATAATTCATGTGAATTATAGACCTGTTTCCTAGGTATCAGGAAATGTAATTTTGGTCTTGCTGTGACAAACCTATTTTGAATTATTAATAAGTTAACGTTCCCTTTGTGTGAAGCTATACGCTTGGAGGGAAATTTTGAATCTCAACCAGTTTGAGCTGGTTTTCCTTTTGGGGAAAGATGAGCTATGTACCAAATGGCTTCTCGGCAGGGGAGCTAGCCAAGTGTGAATTCTGTCCTGACCTGAACAGGATGTGGGGGGAGGTTACTGTACTCAGTAAGAGAGAGGGAAATTGACATCTATTGTGCATTTACCCAAGACTGACAGGGACTGCGCACGACTATTGCGAAAATCGCTGGCGTTTACGCGCACGACCTCCGTAATGTTCGTCACAGCTTTGCAAATGCGCCGCGATAGCGATTTACACTATTTACATTGAGCATGTTTGCTACAATAATTTTCAACTGCATTTCCACTGAATTTTAAAAACTAATTATAGGACAATTGACAACACAAAAATGCAGCATGTTTGCGATTGGCCAAAAATGGAAGAGAACCTTTGAAAAAAGGACACCGAAATTACCATGCTAATCATGGTGTGTTTTGGATCGATTGTGGAGTTGCATGTGATCTGAAAACGTGGTCAAAATGCACTGGTGTAAAAGGGCCCTTGATGTGAGAGCCACCCTAATGGGTTGAAGAAGATAAACCAAATAATGGGAGCTACTATAGATAAATCCGTAAAGGACATCCATAAATTAGAGAAGCAGCAGAGAGGCAGCATTTATGTATACAGTCAGAAATTTAGGTGGGGCCTTCATATAGAAGTCATGCACCTTGATTGTGCACCATATAAAATTACTGTCATAGAGTTGGGAACATCAGACTTTAGAGAAGGACTTGGGAATACCAGTTGATGACAAGTTAAATAACTGCATTCAATGCCAAGCAGCGGTAGCTAAAGCAAATACAATTCTAGGGTGCATAGAACAGTAAATAAAATCATGAGGTGCTAGTATACCACTCCCTCTGTATAAATTGCTTGTGAGGACACATCTGGCGTATGGAATACAGTTTTGGCCACCACACTGTAGGAAGAACATTGACACTGGAACAAGCTTAAAAATGGGCAACTTAATAAATCGAAGGGATGGAAGATCTCACGTGGTAAAATAGCTTGGACAAATTGGGATTACTTGGCTTTGAAAAAAAAAACTGCAAAGGGATGACCTGTTTAACATGTATCAATACATCGGAGGGCAATGCAAAAGCTTGGCGGATGAGCCTTTTTGTCCCTAGGCTTGTACAAAGGACAGGGGACATGATCTCCGTATGATGAAAGAGAGGTTTCGCCTTCTATTTAGGAAGGGGTTCTTTATAGTAAGATTGTTTAAACTGTGGAATATGTGTCTGTAAATTTGGTACATTTGTAACTCTAGCCTCTTTTGGTAAAGACAATAACCTGTATACCTATACTTTGATTTGTATCTATGTCATTGATATTTTGGTTAAATGTTACCACAGGAATAATTGATTATCCAAAAACTGCTACTCTACTGTTAACATGCCAAGTGTGTTGTTATAAAGTTACTTCATAAGTTTTCAGCTTTCCCTGTAATGAGTGTCTGTATTTTATCCTGATGTGATGAATGCCTCTGGCTAAATGATGTATGATATCTCTGTACACTCTTTATAGGGTGTCACCTGTATTTTGTACTTCTTGCTGCTGAACTTTTAATAAACTTGGTATGTTTAAAAAAAAAAAAAAGTTACCACAGGAAGTAGTTATGGTACATATGCTATATCTGCATTTAAAGGAGGCTTAGATGTTTTTCCTTGCATTGAAGGACATCCACAGCTATCATTATTTGGTAATTCCCAGCAGAGATGATCCAGGGATTTTATCGGGCTGCCACTTGGAGTCGGGAAGGCTTTTTTTTTTTTTCTCTTTTAAAAGTTAATTGGCCCAAGCCTTTTAAGCCTTTTTTTTTTCTTTTCTCTGGATCAACTGGGGATATGTGAGAGTGCAGAAAAGAAAGGTACCTAGGCCCATATGCAATTCACTTTTTCACCTGAGTTTTCTCCTAGGAGATAATTTTTCATCTTCAATTTTAAATAACTTTCTAGCACTTTTCAACTAAAAAAGTATCAAAAAGAAGGTGACTAAGTACTATCAAAATTATTTTGAGTATTTTATTGCCTGTTGCTGGTTTAAAAGGGATTTTATTTACAAGTTGTGAAATTATCACCCAGGAGAAAACTCAGGTGAAAAAGTGAATTGCATATGGCCCCTAATGTTTACTTATTTCACAAATTTTCTGCTGTATTCGATGCCCCGGAATATGACACACCTAGGTTTAAAGGGCAAAAAGCAGAGAAAAAAAATATACTAAACATGGTGCGTCCATGTACCAGAAGCGTTTTGTAGATGTTCTCCCCCATTTGTGTCCTCCTGTGTCCCCCATGTGTCCCCAGGGTGTCCCCTTCTGTCCCCAGTGCGTTCATTCCTCCCTTGTGTTTTCTGCTCCTCATGTCTTAACTCCCCGTGTATAATTAGCAGTATTGTCCTGCACGGCTCCCCCTAGTGATGAATTCTGCTGATGACGCAATCAGAAGAAGCCAACACTAGAAAAGCATTGCGGGAGAGAAGAGAACTGCGATCACAAAGGAAGCCATGGATCAGGTGAGACACGCTCTCAACACTGCTAATTATCCACGGGGGAGCAGACACACGGGGCCAGCAGGGAGACATCAGGCAAGACCGAGACACACTGGGTACAATGCAGTGAGTCCCAACGTCACGGCGGGTCTGCAGTTCGTATTGCTGGGCGTTCGTAAGGCGGGGATTCCCTGCATTGGTCGTTTCAAACGCAGGAGAAAAGGTGCATCTTATGCAGCGGAAAATACTGTACTACTTCTGGTTGGCCTTGATGGACTGATGTTTTTTTTTTTTTTTTTTTCAACCAAACTATGTAAACTGCTGTAGCCTTATGTACCTCGTATGCAAAAAAAAAAATTTAGGCAGATTTTTCACACGTTACTGCACTTGCTCATCATCATTATTATCTTTTTCTGTTTTTAATTTTTTTTTAAACCATGATGGTCATCAAATTAAAGTTGCTTTATTTTTTAATTTATATCTATATTTTTTTTCTTCTTGTTCTCAATTTTACCTTTTTCATAAGAGCAATTGATAACTGGTTACATTTCATCATTTTAGTTTTAATTTAGCAGGATATCCTTATGTAAGCCTAGCATCCTTTTTTTTTTTTATTTTATTTTATTTATTTTTTTTTTTCCTTTTTAATTCTTACTTCCTAATTCGAACCCATCAGATGCGACCATTCAGGCCGCGTTAGAAGTTGCAACAATTGTGCACCAAGGTAAAATATTCATTTTCCAAAGCACAGCTATTACCTTTATTGCACAGCTAAAACACTTTGGTTGATTATCTTTTATTGACCCAGGAATGCCGCTGTAATTTCTCCCTTCTCTTTGATGTTTAAGAAACAGAACAGAATGAAATGGAGTCCTATAATTGATCAGTCTCTGCCAATTTGTTGGCTTTTTGGAGAAAAAGGCACAAAACAAAAACAGTCTCCATATGATATTCTTGCATACTGCCGAGTGTTTTAGCCTCCCATAGTGATGAAATGAATAATTAACGTTCGCTCTGATTCTGCTGCCTGTTTAAAGGGTTTTATAGCCTTTAATATCCGACTCCGGGAATGTGCTGCAAGAGGATATTCTAAGACTGCGTCAGTATGCCTTTTTACTGATGTGTTTTGGTATATTGTGTAGATGTTGGCGAATCAAAGCTTGCATAGTTATATTTATTATTTGCATCTTGATACGTTTCATATGCTTTTATAGTATCAACACGATCCTTTGTACAATTTAGAGCTTTTTGAAAGAGATCAGGCTCTCCCTGATGGAGCTTACACTTTTAACAATATAAACTGTTAGCAACCTTTTATATAACGCAAACATTTTGTAACCTTGCTGAACCAGAGATAGCTTATACTCTCATGTAAAATGCAGCGATGCAGAGATAATAATAGACACATTAACTTTAAAGCAAAATTCCTGGGAAAAAAATATTAATAAATGTATAAATTAAACCTCCCTCCACCACTGAAATACCCAACGAAGATGCTAAACAATAAAACTAATGCAAAATACCCTTTTAAATCAGTTGAGCTCTTGGTCTCATGACCGCCATTGATCTCTGTTCTTTAGCCTAGACCAGGGCTGTCCAACGTCCTCACACATTTTTTGACACAGCTCAAGTTAATTGATAGGACTGAATCAGGAAAGGTGTGGGTCAATCAAGTAGAACGCACTTCTCCATTTCTCAGTCTATCCTAAACACCGGCATGGATATGGCCCTCCTGGAGTTGGACAGCCCTTGTCTAGATCACGAAGACAACTCTTGCACTGTCCAGGATTAGTGATGAGCAGAGATGGGCTAATTACTGCACCTGAGCAGGCGTGTGAGTGATGGTTAACTAACCCATGGCACGCCTCAAGCTGCATTCCAACTCGCGTTCACGTGAGTTCCAGGTTGAAGGAGGAAGCATGGTAGTCACGTGACCGCGAATTGGAATGCAACGTGAGGTGTGCCATGGGACGCATTAACCTCCCTAGCGGTATTGACGGTTAGACACGTCAATACAAAACATGCTGTGAACAGTATTGACGTGCATACCTGTCAGTACTCTCCTGCACTGTATACTAGACTCTTGCTTAACACATTTTGGCAAGTTATAGGAAAAAAGAGATGAAAATTAATCAGATACATTTTTGCACAGAAATGCTGGGGAAAAAACAGGGAGGTTAAAGCAAGACAGCTCCTGGGTAAGTTAACCTTTCCTCACCCGACCGCTCAGGTGCAATAATTATCCGGATGAAATCCGAATGAAACCCATTCGGATTTCATCCGGAGCTCATCCCTGGTGATGAGCAACGTATTCTCCTAATATGTAAATTCCCATTGACCCAGCGATCAAAGCCAATAGCTGCCAATTAATTAGTAGTTAACTGGTTAATTAACCAGCTGCTAGACTTTATAATTGGGTGGATTCATTCAAAATCATGCAATAACTTACCCTTCTTGCCCCTGAGAGTCAAACCCTTTTGTCACACCCCCTCGCTGTCTCATTTTTTGGAGTGTTAAATCCATCTATTACTTAAAGGGAACCTGAAGTGCGAGGTATATGGAGGCTGCTATATTTATTTCCCTTTTAAGTAATAAACAATTAGCTTGGCTGTGCCGCTAGCCCTTTGGTTTAGATACTTTTAGTGATGGCCTCTGAACAAACATGCAACATATCAGGTGTTTCTGACATTTTCATATCTGACAAGATTACTTGCATGCTTGTTTCTGGTGTGATTGGGACACTAAAGCAGCCAAATGGGCCAGCAGGGCTGCCAGACAACTGGCATTGTTCAAAAGGAAATAAATATGGCAACCTCCACATACTTCTCACTTCAGGTTCCCTTTAACTTACTTTCCTCGAGACATTAACTCAAATTTTGCTTGGACCCATTCTTTCCTACTCCAGAGAGTCAAATCCAGCTTTCACTCACCTTCCTGTTTTCCATAAAGTCATAACCTGTTATCACCCACCCTCCAGTCCTGCAGAGAGTCAAATCCTGCTATCGCTCATCCACCCTTTGTCTAGTCCTCCAGAGTGTCACATTCAGCTAACACATAACCTCTTTTCCTCCAAAGAGTCAATCTCTGCTGTCACTCGCTATCCAGTCCTCCCAAGTGTTTGACTTGATTATCACTCAATGTCCCTTCCTCTAGTCTTCCTGCTTTCGATTACCCTTCCTTCTTTCAGTCTTTCAGAGAGTCTAACCCTGCTATCATTCACTCTCTCTGCCTCCAGAGAGTCAGAACTGGTTATCACTTAGCCTACCTTCTTCCTGGGAGTCAAGCCCTGCAATCATCCACTCTTCCGTCCTCCAGAGTGTCAGATCATTCTATCACTTGTTCTACCTTACACTACCTAGCTGTCAGTCACCATGCCTTTCCCCCATGAGTAAAACCTACCACTCGCCTTGTCTTTCTCCCATGAGTCAAATTCAGCTATTACTCACATTACTTTACTCCTGCCCTATAGAGAATCAAATCCTGCTTTCACTCTGCCTTCCTTCAGCCCTCTAGGAAGTCCACCTCAGCTGTCTTTTAACCCTCCTTCCGCTAGAGAAGGGCTGCTATTGTTATTCACTATTCCTTTACAAGAAACTAAGGAGCGCTCACCTTCCACAGAAGCTGATGGTTAATTTTTACAGATGCACTATAGAAAGTCTTTTGACTAATTGCATGATGGCCCGGTACAACAGCTGCACCAAGGCTGCCAAAGAAGCCCTGCAGCGAGTTTTTAAAACGGCAGAAGCCATTATCGGCACTGAACTACCATCACTGGAACTGTTGTATAAGACTTACTGTAAGAGAAGGGCCAAAAAGATCAAGGGCAATACTCGCCACGGAAAAGCCTTGTTTGAGCTCCTTCAGGTAATCAGGTAAACGTTTTAGATCAATCCACATACAAACAAACAGACTGAAAAGTAATTTTGTTGTGTTACAGTGACAATAAAGTGCTTGAACTTGAGTTGGATCCTACTGTCGCTCATCCTCCAGAGATTCAAGCCCTGCTATCGCTAACCCTTCAGAAAGCCAAACCCTTCTATTACTCATCCGACCTTTCTCCTATTCTCCATAGAGTCAAAACCTGCTTCCACTTGCTCTCCCTTCCCCCATTCCTCAAGAGTGTTGGACCTTGGTATTTCTCACACCTCCTTCCTTCTGTCCTGCAAAGAGCTAAGCCCTGATGCCGCTCATCGTCCCATAATTTGCTAGAGGAAGGGAAGCATAGCTAGGGTTGCTTCTCACTCTTTTGTTTTACAAAATCTTTAGTAGAGAACACGGTTCAAATTCCTTCACAGTGTTTTGTTATTATAACTCTCCCTTCCCTTCGCAATAGTCACCTCACTCTAGAATAAATGTTTATAAAATGCTGCACCTCACATTCCCCAACCATTGGAGATCAACAACTAACAAACACATGATGCAAATTGGTCAACACTGAGCAAGTGTTTTGTGAAACATTGACAAACACATGTCCTTGGGGTTCGATTCTGGCAAATGTCTGCCAATCACTCTTCCCACCCCAATGTTCATTAGCTGTTAGCTCACTGTTCCGATGCAAGTCTATTACAATTCGAGACAAAGTAGGGGCCCATTGTATGGGACATTGCAGCTGATGTACGTGGTACACACATCTGTTGGAGCTCTGGGAGCTAACGCTTGGCTGAGCTGTGAAGTAGAAATTTCATTTATGTTAAACTGATATCTCCCTGACATATACAAAGTCGGGAAAACACCTGTATTTTAAATGCTGCTGTGAAGCTATCCTTGGAGAAAATGTAAATTAGTGAGAGCAACATGTAAAAAGCATGTAGCTGTACCCCAGTGGTCCTCAAACTAAGGCCCGCGGGCCGAATGTGGCCCCCTGAGGCTTTTTTCCCGCCCCCCCCCACACACAAAATGCATTATAGTTGCGGTCAGCTACATCTTTAAATATTGGTGGTCCACATATAGAATGAAGCCAGAAAGCAGTAATTCACTGGTTTCCAATCAAATTCCACATCAGGTGACACTGTTGTTAAATTGGACTGCAGGTTGTCATCTGGGTATGCTTCTCTGTCTGGCCCGCAAAGACTTCTACATCATTTTATGTATACTCCGGCCCCCAGCAGTCTGAAGTATGTTGACCTAAAACGTTTGGGGACTCCTGTTGTACCCAATACCCTCTCCCAAGTTTCTGCATGCCTTTTTTTTGTTGGTCTGCAGCATCTTGGTCCCACCTATTTTCTGTGCTTGCACATAGTAATTGTGCTCTCTATGTAGTTAAGGTCCTGGTTCTCATGACCTCATATCCCTAGTTCTTGCCTTCATGTTGTAAGTATGATATAAGGGCAACTTTAGTGAAATGGGGGAAAAATATAAATACATTGCAAAGTGAGAAGTTAAAATAGAAAAGAGATCAAGAAAGATTGATATTCGCCATGTAATTTGTTCATGTTGTTTGATCCACAATCCGCCTGCAAGTCATCTTTACTACTGGCAGACAAGAAAAAAAAAACGCACAGACTGCCATTACCTATAACCACACCCCCTAAAAATGCGATCGGCTAAAAGGGTGTGTTTTTATAGATATACATATGCACGGAGAGATATGCTGGTTGATGGGTAGTTGGAAACCTCTTTTTCTCACCATGCAACAAGGCTTACAGACAGGAAACTGTATGGATCTAGGTCCAGACATCACACTGTGGGGGGTTCACCACAATATCAGCCATACAGACCCCCGATGATCTATTGCAGAAAAGATAAAGGTTTCTAATGGGAAAGGGGGAATTGGCTACTGATTAGGATAAAGGTCAATCCTGGGTTACAGTTCCTCTAAGTTTTTTTGCAGGGTGTGCCCTAAATATCTGCACAGCAGACTCTGAGGCTTGGTCCACACTTGAGTTAAAAACAGGCAACTTTCCACGTCAGAGAGCAGCACATAACATGTTGATGTGATGTTTAGGATCTGTTCATCTGTTAAATTACAGACACCGTCCTAAAGTCAGACATTATAAATGCTATATATGACATGTCCGATGCAGCGGACACAACAGAGAGTCTGGGAACAACAGATGTGTGCCGTGTATAACGCACATCTTTCATGATCTGGACTGAGCTTTACAGTGCGCTGATCATTTCATCATTGATGTGTTCTACTAACTATATACATTGATAACCCATTATAAATTAACCTCATGATAATTAGCAGTATAGAAAAAAAAATCATTCACATCAAGCTCAGCAAGTTTTTTTTTGTAGGTTTTCAGAACAAAATAGTGTCCTTAACCATTACTGTGCGAGACTCAAGAAAGCTGAATTGTGGTCAGAAGCGATCACTAAGAAGCCAGCGCAGGAGACTTGGGTGCAGCCGGTGCCACCATAGGCTGTAATAGGTATTACGGCTATAGCAGCGCACAGAGTGTAACATTGTTGCCGTCAGAAGACTGAGCTGAAGTTACATTTAAAACACTTTAATTCGGCTTACAGCAATAGCTGGAAGCTAAATTACATCATTCCCCACTATCCATGGCAGCCTGGAATAGTAATTAACACGGCCGGGACTTGTGCGGCAGCAGGATCAGCCATATACCGGCTGTATCCTGCGCCTAAGTCTCCCGGCGCCGATTCTTCTCGTACGCGGTCAGAAGTGCCTAAACACTTGTTATTATGCTGGGGCTCCCATTCTTCCCTGTTGGGAGACCTCAGCCTCTGGGTCATGATTGGATAGCCATTGTATTCCAAACCACTTTGCATCCATTCAGCACTGTCTTAACTCCTCCCTTCTCACAATGCTCCACAGTGCTTCTTAGAAATTCTTGCTCCCACATTGCCTCCACACAATGTCACTTTCCACTGGCCCATCTGCTGGTTGGAAGTCAGCACAACAATTGCATGGCAGGTATGATGAACGTTGTGTTATTGGTGTTTACAATTATTGCGGAAACACTTCTGGATTTCTTTGATGTTATCGAATTAGTAGAGGCTCAGGCAATACTTTATCAGTAAATAACAGTGGGTGTCTAACTTATGTCACCAAAATCGGGTGAGGGACATTTGAGTGAAAATTTGGGCGCTGGAGATAGCAACTGCTGGTTAAGTTACCGGGTGTAAGTGTGCAGGTTCCATAGGTTAATGTTAGGTGTAGGTAGCTTTGAGTCAGTAATACGCTTAGATGGCGGTAGGTTAGTGTTAGGGGTAGGTAGAGGTAGGTTCGTGCTAGAAGTGGATAGAGGGAGGAGGGTTAGTGTAGGAGGAAGGTTGGGTAAACTGATAATAGAATATCAGTAAAATTACCAACATTCTATTTTCGTAATTATCCGGCGCCCAGTAATAGAGTGTCAGCAATTCCTCGAAGTAACGGTACCATACAAAGAATGTATTGTCAGCGCTTTAACTTTTTTGCATCAAAAGTGTCAGATATTTGACACTTTTGGCAACTTGAGAAAGGCCACATAGGCCGAAACAGCGGGCTGTTGCTGCCTGCCATTTTATGATGCAATAAAGTTAAAGAGCTGATAATACGGTACATGCTTTGTGTGGTGCCGATCGTTCATGGAACTGTTATATGTGGATCCTTTTGGTACAAGGGTGAGGATCTGGGCACACACTTTAAACTTTGAGCCTGTTGTGTGTGCTCCTGGATGCACGTTTGCAGTAGTAGAGTGTCTGCAGGATTGACAATATAATCCACTTCATCCTGCGCTTGTATTTCCCCAGTGCCCTTTTTTTTTTCTGTATACGCTCTATATGACCCTGTTCACATTGGTTGGATGTTGTCAATGCCTTGTAGCTAATCGAAACACAGTAGTAAAGAAAAAAATACAATGGCATATTCTAGTGAGATTATGGATTCAAAGTAAGAAAAATCTGAGAAGATCATAATGAAAGTTTTGCTAAAATTCTTAAATCATTTTAGGGTATGCCTGTTGCATTTTTCACTTCCAAGGAACTGCAGTAACATCTGATTGTAATCTGGCTCTTTCTTCTCATTTTTATCTCCTGTCATAAGAGAGAGGCCACAGAGTCGTCATCCTGTATCGAGAACCACATCCCACTTGGTCTTCTCTTGTCGCCTATTAAGCGTCAAATGAAGACAGAAATAATTACTGGGTTATTGCGGCTGACTGTTTGTATTTCACATGATTACAGACTAGCGGGAGATAATAACAGTCCTTTAATTTTCCATTTTGCAAGATCCCACCCAACCATGGTAGACCTATTAGTGTTTTTTACGTTACTCTGTATAAACACGGTGCAGTGAATGAATGTTGTGGACACCTGTGCAAAGGGGTTCTGCCAAGAGCAAAGTCTTTTTCATTTGGAAATTTAGAATAAATTATTGTGTAAGTAATAGTCTTGATTACCTGTACTCACAACATAGATCATCAGAGGTCGTTCCCTATACAGGAATTGCATGAAGCGTTCTCCAATTACTTCTAGTGATGCTAAAAATGTGGCAGGTGTTGGCGTCGTTCCACCCTTGGTGTTCCCATTGAAATGTATATTTGAATACTTGGGGTACCGCTGGTCTCTAGCTAAAGGTGGCCACACACATACAATTTTTTAAATATAATTTAAATTCATGATTTGAGATACATTTTTCTGACTGATTGTAACATTTCAAAAATCTAACCAATGTACCCCATACGTGTTAATTTTTTTCCCCAATTAAGAAAAAAATGAATGAAAAATCTGAAAATAATTGCTTGGATCTGTACGTTAACCACCTCCCGACCACCTGACACCAATTGGCGTCAAAGTGCAGTGGGTGGGGATGAGCAGGGAACGCGCACTCATGCGTTCCCTGCACAACAACAGAGCAGGGATCCGTGATCGGCCTGCCAGCTGCAATCGGTGTTGGCAGGTTGAATTAAAGTAAAAAAAAAGCTTTTTATATTTTTCACCTAGTGACGGGAAATAGCCTAGACACTTAACTGTCCCCTGGAGTGGCTCACAATTTAATCCTTCTCATAGGCTGATGCGATAAAAGTAATAAGGTTTAAAAAAAAATAAAAATCTTTTATGAATTAAAAAAATAATAATATAGCAGCAGCAGTCAGAGACCACCAAAATACAGCTCTTTTTGTAGGAAGAAAAGGAGGTGAAATTCAGTTGGGTGGTAAGTTGTATGACCAAGCAATAAATTGTTAAAGTGGCGAATCACTGAATTGTAAAATATTGCCTGGTCACTAGTGGAGTATAAACCTGTGGTCCTCAAGAGGTTAATTAAGAAATAGTGAATCTACCCTACACCTGTGAGAAAACTGGAAAAGCCGCCGCGTGTGCTCAGAACAAGGCGGCTGATTCCGCGTCTAACGCGGCGGTTTGCACGCGTAGGCCTACATCTGCTAGTATGGCTGAACGCGGAGAAACCGCCACATGCCCTGATAGCGGTGCGGCTGGTTCCGCGTCCAGCGCCGCGGGTGGTACACAACACATGTCTGGGGTGGCTGGGACTGATAGTCCACACAGGTTCAGAAGGACGCGCGCGCTGAGGAAGAACTTTTATGACAGCCAGAAGGGAGTCAGCTGACCAAGCCGGTCAGCTGACGATTCTAGCAGTTCCCATTGGTCCAGCACTTAGGGGAGGCGCTGGAGAGCGCTGTGCTATATATACTGGGTGCTGGTCATTCACTGGTTGTCTGCCATTGCGATCACTACGTGGAAGCACTCAGACCTTTTTGTCAGAAACTGTGTTACCATTCTGTTATACTTAAGACTAGTTCCAGGGTGTTGATGATCACGGACCTCACACCCAAGATTAGGGACTTGTGTTACCATTCTGTTATACTTCAGACTAGTTCCAGGGTGTTGATGATCACGGACCTCACACCCAAGATTAGGGACTTGTGTTACCATTCTGTTATACTTCAGACTAGTTCCAGGGTGTTGATGATCATGGACCTCACACCCAAGACTAGGGACTTGTATTAGCATCCTGTTATATGTCAGACTAGTTCCAGGGTGTTGATGATCATGGAGCTCACACCCAAGACTAGGCATTGTGATTATCTGCTATGACTTTCTGCTTTCCTGACCTCTCTTCTGATCGCTGATTCGGTACTTCGCTATATCTGATACTCTGTTGCCAAACCCTGCATGCCTTAGGATTACCGAATCAGCCTCCTGTCTTTGTACTTTATCTGTCCGTGTGTTGCCGACCTGGCTTGCCCGACCTCGAGAGCTATCTCCCCTGTTTAGAGATAGTTCACAGATCAGTCAGTGACATCCTCCTATTGGTGTCACTCACGCTCTGGTCCTTCCTACTCCCAGCCTGACTCCTCTCTTCGGGAGATTCTCAGGCTACTGTTAGGTTCTTGTTCTCTAGTGCAGTATTCCTTACTGCCTTTTCCTCAAAGCATTACTGTTGCACCAAACACTCATATCTCTCAGGTGTCCAGAGGTTAGCAATATATCTGATTATCGGTGATTCTGCAGATCATCAATAATCAGGTGTATATCTGTATTTTTGGTGATACTGCAGATCACCAATAATCAGATTCTCTCTGTGTTACACCGATCGTTACAACACCATTCAATTTTCATATAAATTGTTTTGAAAAATCCAACACTCCCGATCTTCTTTTATCACATAAAAATGGAAAATTCAATCATATTTCTCAAACAAATGAAATAAAAAGCTTTCAATTATTCTGTACATTTTTATCAAATTGCTGTAAAATTGGATCAATTTATTATATTGTGTGTGTGACCTTAATGCATAGACTGAACTGATCTTGTATCTCAAATTTTATTCACTATGAAAGCCTGACAGATTTTTTTTTAACCTTTCAACTGATTATTATTATTGATTTTTTTGTACGTTGCAGTGCCACAAATTCCCTTCCCCCACCTCCCTAAGCCTAATGCAGAGTGGCACGGGGAGCAATTGACATATTTACCTGGTCTGGATACAGGATCGGCTCTCATCTTCCACCACCGAGTGGCGCTAACATGTAAGGCTGACATTTTCCTCCATGCTGTTATCACGTCATACCATCTGATCAGAACCCAAAGGATGATGTTAGTGTTACAGCGCTGCACTGTGGTGGAAGAGGAAAGCCGATTCTGTGTCCAGATCAAGTAAATGCCAAACGCTCCCTGCGCCACTCAGCAATAGGCTTAGGGACACAGCCGGAGAATAGCCAGCAGCCCTGCCCTACCTCATCTAAAACGAGATAACTCGGGCAGGATAGTTAAAAGGTTAAAGTAGGTTTTGAATTCAGATGGTTAGGTTTGGACCATTTGTCAGGTTATTACTGCTGTCTGTTCCACTGCTGGTAAACCCTAAATGTTCTACTGTGGCCGTAATGCAAGTCTTTAGTGTCACCAGTTGACAAGGGTCAAAAATGGCTTTCTTTACAAAGCAAAAAATTACCGTATATACTCGCATATAAGCCGACCCCCCAACTTTTACCTGAAAAAACAGTGGAAAATGATTGACCCCCATATAAGCCGGCGGTAGGAAATTCTGGCCGCCTTATTCCCCTAGTGTGTCCCAGTATAGCTAGTAAAGTGCCCAGTATGGGTAGGTAGTGCCCCAGTATAGCTAGTGTATAGTGCCCAGTATAGCTAGTATAGTGCTCAGTTTAGCTAGTATAGTGCTCAGTATAGCTAGTGTAGTGCCCCGGTTTAGCTAGTATAGTGCTCAGTATAGCTAGTATAGTGCCCCAGTTTAGCTAGTATAGTGCTCAGTATAGCTAGTATAGTGCTCAGTATAGCTAGTATAGTGCTCAGTATAGCTAGTATAGTGCCCCAGTTTAGCTAGTATAGTGCTCAGTATAGCTAGTATAGTGCCCCAGTTTAGCTAGTATAGTGCTCAGTATAGCTAGTATAGTGCCCCAGTTTAGCTAGTATAGTGCTTAGTATAGCTAGTATAGTGCCCCAGTTTAGCTAGTATAGTGCTCAGTATAGCTAGTATAGTGCCCCAGTTTAGCTAGTATAGTGCTCAGTATAGCTAGTATAGTGCTTAGTATAGCTAGTATAGTGCCCCAGTTTAGCTAGTATAGTGCTCAGTATAGCTAGTATAGTGCCCCAGTTTAGCTAGTATAGTGCTCAGTATAGCTAGTATAGTGCTCAGTATAGCTAGTATAGTGCTCAGTATAGCTAGTATAGTGCTCAGTATAGCTAGTATAGTGCCCAGTATAGCTAGTATAGTGCTCAGTATAGCTAGTATAGTGCTCAGTATAGCTAGTATAGTGCCCCAGTTTAGCTAGTATAGTGCTCAGTATAGCTAGTATAGTGCCCAGTGTAGTGCCCTGCCCCGCACGCTCCCTCCCTCCCTCCGCGGCCGCTGCTGCTATTACCTGCTTTAGGCAGCGGCCGCTTCCTAATCCGGGTTCCCCTCTTCATCCTGCGGACTCCGTAACTGTATCACAGCAGCGCGCCCGGCGCTGCTGCTGTGACGATGCATGGGCCAGTAAAGAGCGGCTCCCCTGGTAACGGCGTCGTTACCAGGGGAACCGCTCTTTCCTGCCCCCTGCATCGTCACAGCAGCAGCGCCGGGCACGCTGCTGTGATACAGTTACAGAGTCCGCAGGATGAAGAGGGGAACCCGGATTAGGAAGCGGCCGCTGAAGCAGGTAATTTAGCAGCAGCGGCGGCCGCGGAGGGAGGGAGGGGGCGGGCGGCGCAGACCACCACCCACGACTCGCATACAAGCCGACCCCCCCCAACTTTTGGCCCCCTTTTTGGGGGTCAAAAATTCGGCTTGTATGCGAGTATATACGGTAGGCTGCAGACTACTGTATGCCAGGCACCTGTTAATGTGACTGTCTACAGCTGATGGAAAAGAAATCAGAAACTTAGGAGGAACTCTGATCACGTCAGGAGCTTGATTCACTAAAGTGTGATAACTGCTATCATGGCATTTATCACACGATTTGCCACGCCCGAAGGTTTCCACGCGTAAAGGATTACGCTCGAGTGATAAAGGAAGGTTTGCATGCGATCACACGTGCTTTCACGCACGTGATCACGCGCAAACCTTTGTTTACACGTGAACGTAAAACTTTCGGGCGTGGCAAATCGTGTGATAACTGATAGTGAATCAAGCCCCAGGATTGACAACCTATTTGCATCTGTTTTTTTTTGTTTTGTTTTTTAAAGCAGAGTTATTAGATGCTTATATCTGCAGACAAGCAGTGGTGCGGTCTAAATTTCAATATCAGTATTGTATGGAAACTCAGTCAGCACTGATGAAGATGTGCAGTCAGCTCTGACTTGAATAATAGTAGTCGTTACTAATTTTCCTATCTCAATTTAATTTCTTTATTGCACCATATTAATTGGCCAGTTTTTTTATTTGAATTGTGAGGATTGCAGTCCTCCCGTACAAGCCACATTTGTGGAGTAACTGCGATCTTGTTATCACTTGCACACAATGATGACTGCTGTAAGTTCCTTTGCTTCAAAGTTAAAGTAAGCTTTTTGGTAGCCTCTTTGGCCAGTTTTTTACTCCCTCTTCCATCTAGTTTTTACAGATAGCCTTAAAGGATACATCCAAGCTTTAAAAAAAAAAAAAAAAAAAAAAAAAAAAAAAAAAAGAGATCCACTTACCTGGGGTTTCCTCCTGCGCGTGGCAGCCGTCCTGTGCCCTTGCTACAGCTTCGGTGGCTCCTGGTCTTCTCCGCTGGCACAGCCGACCTCGCCAGGTCGGGTTCCGGGTCGGCTTCTTCTGCGCTCCACCAGACGGGTCATGTGGTTCCCCCCGACGTCATCAGGGCAGTACTGCGCAGGCGCGGTACCGTCCTAATGACGTCGGGTGAGCCGCGTGGTGGAGCGCAGAAGAAAGCAACCCGGAACCCAACCTGGCGAGGTCAGCTGCGCCAACGAAGAAGAGCTATGGCGAGGGCACAGGATGGCTGCCACGGGCTGGAGGAAGCCCCAGGTAAGTGGATCTTTTTTTTAACAAAAAAAGCTTGGATCACTCCTTTAAGGTGGCCACACACACCATACAATGTTTTAAATCTTTGTTCAGTTCAAGAATAGCAATCAAGTTTTCTAACCGATTGTAACAATTCAAAAATCTGACCAATGTACCACACACCTATGTTGAATTTTCCCCTAATCATGAATAAAATTGAAAGCTCTGAAAAATGTATTGGAACTGTACATAAAGTCATTGCTAATTCATCACACACCATAGAATTCTTGATAAAGTTGGTCTGAAATTTCCAACATGTCCAATCTCCAAAAATCGAAAATGGGAAATTCGATCGATTTATCGGTTGAAAACAAAGACAAGGTCTCAATTTTTTTTTCAGGACAACCAAAATTATCGAATTAGTGAAAAAGTGGATCTTTTAATTGTATGGTGTGTGGCCACCTTTAGGCCTCTTTTCCAAGGATGGCTTAACTGCTTTTTTTGTTGAGCAGTTTAGCCAGCTGGCTGCCTGCCACAAGCGACATTCGGCTGCAGTTACATATATCTGAATGGCAGCGTTTGGCAACACCACGCATGTCAAATTTGACATGTGGTGATGTTACCCGGTGGCCACCGCTGTGCTCGGATTCAACACCAGTGTAGGTGAAAGGGGGGGGGTGGCATCTATTTACTGCCTGTGCCGAATGCACTGTCTTCACCTGCTTATGGGAAAGAGGCATTATACTAGTGGTACTATATTCTCTCCACTTGTTAATGGTAGACTTAACTGTGCTCCTAGGAATTCTGAAAGTCTTTGAATTTTTTATATTTAAGTGTATGGTCAGCCAACAGATCTCTATCTGATGAGATTCGATCAGAGAGAGATCTGTCTCTTGGTTGAATCTGCTTATCATCGCTACTTACAGTGCTGCCCATAATTATTCATACCCTTGGCAAATTTTGATTTAAAGTTACTTTTATTCAACCAGCAAGTAATTTTATTGACTGGAAATGACATAGGTGTTGTGACGAACAGCCCCGCGATCTCGTCTAACTTACTCCAGTACCATCAGGGATTAATCGCCTCCGATGGCTTGTAAGACTGTGAGCAAGTTGACGTTAAAATAGCGGTTGCTGGGTCGTCAGGTAATACTTCGACAACGCGCGCCAATCTTGTCTAATCTGACACCGTTACCATTCGGGGAATAGACACATCCGATGGTTTGTAATAGGGTGAACAGAGTGACGCCAAAGATTGGTCGCACCGCTGCCAGCCATGTGACGTATGCGCAGTCACCCACCAATTCCTGTTCCCTTTGCTACAGTTTACCATAAAGCCTCCGACCCTGAGGGAATCCTGAAGACAGTCAGAACTGCAGGCAAAGTAACCTTTTGGATTGGTTGGTGAGTCCACACACAGTCCAATTTCGACTGTATATACAATCTATACAATCTGTGCTCTCATATAGAGGTCAGGTCGCTGCCACCAATCCGCAATAAAAGCGTGCGAATGCGCTAATTCTAACTCTAGCTAAATCCTGTAGGAAAAAGGGTTGATTAGACAACCTTTCTAGGGATAGCAAAACTAACAATATTTAATATCAAAACCGTTATGGTAACATGTCTCTCCGAAGATGTGAATTCTTTTGGCGGAGATTTGTTTCAGAACAGCACTTAGACGAACGATTTTTAAATCGTTTATTTAAAGAAATAATGCAGAACAAAATATAGCAATAGAAACAAATGGATACAGAAATAATAAGGGTTCAATATGAAAATAATAGCTGATTACAGTCTGAGCAGTTTGTCAAGTTACCGTGTCCTTTGCGGTAAGTCCCACAGAGATATGTAGTCCAATTCTGGAAAGTTCTGTGGAATAGGTATTAATCCTTTTATCATCCAGCCCAAATCCGTGATGGTACAGGAGGGCTGGGGTCTCTCTCTCCAGGCTGAGTGTCAGTCGGTTTTAACTCTTTCTCTGCCAGAGGGTGTGGCTGGTAACAAGAAAGGTTTCCACCCTTAACAATCTGACCTCAGGCTGCTGAAGTCCGCCCCTATTGACTGAGGGACAGAATTGGCAGTTTCTCCAAGTATGCCATAACTCAGCGGATATCTGACATATCATAAAAAAACCCAACATTTTACATTCCGTCAGCATGCGCTGAACCAATCGATATCAAACTCGCTTGGAGTGCCACCTTCCTTGCCTATGTAATCAATACCTCAGGCTGTGAGATGACTAGGAGATCGATTAACGTCTCAGAAGGTGGGCTGCGCTGGTCGCCTGGCGCACTGTGAGTTGTGGACCGCTGGGCCCAAACGGTTACGCAATATCCATCGATTATGGACTAATATGAAGTGAGATATCAAAAGCTCATTAAGCCAGGGACATGTCTCTGGGTTTTCTCCGGACAGGCAGGAATGTCACCTAATGATTTTATGATGCTTTCCTGTATCCTGCTTCTTATCAGCAGTTCCTTGTAGTAGATCTGTGAGCTATGTGAATCCCTGTTTTTTTGGGGGGTTTTATTGGGGATCTTCAGGAAGTGTAAACAAGCACTCACATTCTCCATTGCAGGGCTGGTGAGCTGGAAGAACACTCATTTTCTAAAAGCAGGCTAATGCATTTAAAGGGGCTCTCCAGCTCATAGTTTGAGCACCTTTTCATGTGCTTGCCGCAATGACGTTCGCGGAATCGTGACCGGTATCTCCCAAAAGATAAGACGATGTACAAGAGGCATTATTGTGGAAAAATAAACATTTCTCAGCTTTTATTTACATTTGAGCAAAAAGTGTCCAGTCCAAAATTATTCATACCCTTCTCAATAATCAATAGAAAAACCTTTGACTATTAAAGCAATCAAACACTTCCTATAATTGCAGACCAGCTTTTTGCATGTCTCCACATGTATTTTTGCCCATTCATATTTAGCAATGAGCTCCAAATCTTTCAGGTTGGAGAGTCTTCTTGCCATCACCCTGATCTTTAGCTTCCTCCAAAGATTCTTAATTGGATTCAAGTCAGGACTCTGGTTGGGCTGCTTCAAAACGTTAATGTTGCTGTCTGCTAAACATTTCTTCACCATTTTTGCTGTGTGTTTTGGGTCATTGTTATGCTGAAATGTCCACTAGTGCCCAAGGCCAAGTTTCTCTGCAGACTGCCTGATGTTGTTGTTGAGAATCCTCATGTATTTCTCTCTTTTCATGGGGCTGTGCACTGTGATTAGGTTGCCTGGTCCATTGTCTGAACCCCCCCCCCCCCCACCCCCATGCATTTGGTTCCCACCACCATGTTTGACAGTGGGGATGGTGTTCTTTGGGTTGAAGGCTTCTCCTTTTTTACGCCAAATGATGGAAACATCATTGTGACCAAACAATTCAGTTTTTGTTTCATCTGACCATAACACAGAAGACCAGAAGTCTTCTTCTTTGTCCAGATAAGCATTTACAAAGGCCAAGCAAGCTTTTGTGGGCCTTATCTGGAGAAGTAGCCTCCTCCTTAGTCTGCATCCGTGGAACCCAGCAGTGTGAAGTGTCCATTGGATTGTCTGCCTTGAGACATTGCCACTAGCAGAGCCCAGATTCACCAGGATGGCCTTGGTGGAGATCCTTGGATTCTTTTTCACCTCTCTCACTAGCCTCCTAGCTAGCACAGGTCTCACTTTTGGTTTCCGACTATGTCCTCTGAGATTTTCCACGGGGGCGTAACATCTTGTAGTTTGTAATATTACTTTGCACTGTAGCCACTGGAACTTGAACACATTTAGAAATGGCCTTGCAGCCCTTTCCTGACTTGTGAGCAGCCACAATGTGCAGCCGCAGGTCCTCACTGAGCTCCTTTGTCTTAGCCATAACTGTCCACAAACCAATTGCAGAGAGCTGCTGTTTTTCACCTGTTAAATTGATTAAAACAGCTGTAACCAATTAATCAGGGTAATTAGGATGCTTTAGAACAGCTTGGACTATTTGGAAGGATATAGAACTTCAGATTTTTCCACAGACTGTGACAGTTTGTGAAGGGTATAAATAATTTTGGACTGGACACTTTTTGCTCAAATGTAAATAAAAGCTGAGAAATGTTTTTTTCCCACAATGTCTTCTGTACATCATCTTATTATCTTTTGAGAGAAACCTATGTAATTTCCCGTCAAAAAATGACTTACTGGTTTAATAAAAGTAACTTTAAGTCAAAATTTGCAAGGGGTATGAATAATTATGGGCAGCACTGTATATGAGCACCTTTAACATTTCATAAGTGGAAGCAATTTAGCAATGTGTATAATGGAGGAGGTGATTAGTTTTACTTACTGTATTTTTTTGGACTATAGGACTCACTTTTTCTCCCCCAAAAGTGGGGGAAAAGTCTTATAGTCCAAATGCAGGGAATTCCTGACGTGTGAACGCCTGCCAATACGAATCTCCAACTCGCCGCAATATCTTGGACTCCCTGTACTGTGCCCATGCAGAGGAGGACACGGGGGCACAAAGGAGCATAGAGGAGGACACAAGGAGGACAGAGGTAGAAACATGGGGGACACAGGAGGACACAAGGGAGACAGAGGAGGACACATGGTGATACTAGAGGTACAAGGGAACATGAGGTACAAGGGGGTCGTAATCCACAAGATGCCCCTTTACCATGGATGCACCAGGTTTAATATATTTTTTTCCCCTGTTTTTTGTCCTCTAAACCTAGGTGCATCTTATGGTCAGGAGCGTTTTATAGTCTGAAAAATGCGGTGAAATTTGCCACTGTTTTTTTTTTTTTGTTTTTTACGATCGGAGCAATCCTTTATCCATCTCACTGACTGTTAAATCTTTCATTTGACTGTTTTAAGTTGCGTGGAGTAAATGTGGCTAGGATATTTTATTTTTTTATGTGAGTATGTAATGCAGGAAAATGAAACTATTTTGAAGGGGGCGATTGTTTTCTATACCCAGTGTATATATATTTCATAGCCTGTTAAGAAATTGGTAGAGTAATGTTGTCATCCAGTCATATTTTCAGTCTGTACAAAAATTGCTTCAGGGAGCAAATTAATTTATGATGAATGTAACAATGTGTGTGGCCAGCATAATGGTATGCTTTCTAATGCTATCATTTTTGATTTGTTGAGAAAGACTCATTAAAAATTGTTGCACGATGAGGGGTTATTTTACTATAGGAAATGAGAAACCAGAGCAATAATGTATAGCCAAGAACTCAAAGACTGAGTCTTACAGCCCAATACAAGATAAAGGAAAAATGTCTCTGTCATGGATTCATCTGAAAAAAGGTCTCTGAGGTAGCATATATGAAATTGACAGTTTGCCTTTATGGATAGTATGGACTGGCACATTAAAATGGTGTTTGTATCATAGTGAAATTGTACTAGACCACATTTGTAAAATACTACTGATCCTGAGTGTTTAGAGCACAGGTGTGAAACACGGGCCAAATCTTGCCCCCCACACCATTTCATGTGGCCCTTCACATCTGTAGGATTGTAAGCAGTAAAAGAAAGGAGACAATTAATCCATGTTGTATAAGTTTGTCTGTATTTGCCATCTTTAACATTTTACATGGAGATTTATATATGAGCAGGTCATTTTTTGACTTGTGCACATGTAACAGTTTATCTTTTTCATACATGAAAATATATTTAACCACCTTTTCCACTGCTACATTATAGCTACGTCATCTGTGGCATCCTCCAAGCCACAATGACGTAGATATACAATTTCAGCTTGCAGCCCTGCTGTGCACGATCGGGTGTGCTTTAGAGCACACTTCCTGGCACTGTCAGCTGCAATACTAATTGGTGAAAGGG